>NC_061092.1:19573968-19803339 GCF_015104395.2 Macrobrachium nipponense
GTTATTATGAAATCTCATCACATCATATTGTTTTTAATCGTTATCACATTTTCTAAATAAAAATGCTGTTTGATGTGCTATTTGGATGTGGCCAGGGATCACAAAACCGTAAATGGCTACTCTACCAACTTGTGCTAAGCTGTGCCCTAGATTGACTGGGCTATAATTACCTGTATTACCAATGATATTCGAATCTGTTCACAAAGATGTTACACACCAGGTTTTGTAGCTGTGGGTTGTATAAGTCATCAAAGCATCAACTTTGCAAGGATACTATTTTATTAATTAGTCTAAGAACATATTACTGGATATGCTAATCTATACAGATTCGTATTTATGGCATAACTTTGTTGAATTACCGGTATTTGAGTGTGATGGGCCTCTTGGCTTCACCCCTTGCAACCATCTAGGCTACTTATAGGAAGTATTCAATTCGCTATATTTCGTATATTATAGAATATTTATTATACGGCCTCCGAAACTATTTATGAAAGTAAATGATATGAAATGAAACGTGAAATGTGTGCATCGGTGCATTAACATAATGATGGTGAGGTATAAAGTATGTAGGTGTTGCAAAACCGTATACTATTAACATATTATTTAGTGTCTCAAATTATTTGGTGATAGTCTATAGACCTGGTCGGATCAGTCACGTCTTAGCTAACCATGACCCCTTCCCCTACCGCCACCACCCCCCACCCCACCTCCGGCTCACGCTTGCTCACTCACCTCACTTCGCCTCTATTTGTGGCTTCAGCAGCTAATATCCAACACACCTTGTTCCCCCTCCAAGCTATTCAAGAAACCCATCACTTTCGATATCTCCTGTTCATTAGTGTTTTACATAGTCACGTTTTTATTTTTTGTAATAAAATAATTGTAAACATTTGGAAAATATAATGACGTTTGAAAAACTGTCATCTAAGGATTATTTTTCCTTCCAAAAAACATCCATCAGAACAATCTCATAATAACTGTAAGACATTGAAATCCCAAACATGAGGAGGTGCCAGGATAAAAGGATATTTATAACAAAGGGGGGGGGGGGGGTTGAAGGTGATGGGGGACAGCTGATATTGGGTGACCTTAATTCAAGTCTTGACGGGTTCGCTTATCAACATATATAAGGTAATTAAAGATAAAGATAAATAAAGATAAAGATAATGATAGTAATACCTTTAATGATAGCAGTTAATATCAAAGATACTAAGTCGCCATCACGACTGACACATAGCGTTATAGGGTTACTGAGATCATTTTTGTATATCTGGTTAGTGCCTCACCATCGTTGACGTTATGAATCCTGGTTCTCCCACGAGGTAACGTGCTACACACAGCCAGGACGAGCTGTATAACGCCAGTGGTCTCAACAGTTGTGTGTTGCAGCCTTTGTGGAGGTTTATTTGGTAATTACGATTATCTACACTTAAGTAAGTGTTTGTCGAGGTCATTGTGTTTATCTATTCGTTTGGAATAATTGTTCTAACATAATGTTGTGCACTATAATCTATGTATTATGTACTTATCTATGTCAACGTTTGTAGGGATGGCGGCAGCAAACAAAGGCAACTCTGTTGAGCATATTTCTGAAAGGCTGCGAACACGATTGTCAAGACGCCTGGCGTTATATACAGCTCGTCCATGGCTGTGTGTGGCACGTTACCTCGTGTAAAAACCAGGATTCATAACGTAAACGATAGTTATACAGACATTAACCAGAGATACAAAGATAATCTCAGTAAAACTATAACGCAATGTGCCAGTCCTGATGACGACTTAGTATCTTTGATATTGACTGCTATCAGTAAAGTTATTAACTATCACCACCTTATAAATGTTGTAAGCGAACCCATCAAGACTTTGATTAAGGTCACCCAATGTCACCTGTCTCCCATCACCTTCAACCCCCACCTTGTTATATCCTTCTATCCCCGCACCTCATCTTCTGGATTTCAATGTCCTACAGTTATTATGAGATTATTCTGATGGATGTTTTTTGGAAGGTAAAATAATACTCGGATGACAGTATTTCATACGCCATTTATTTTCCAAATGTTTACAATTTTTCATTACAAAAAATGAAAACATGGCTATATAAAAGACTAATGAACAGGAGATATCGAAAGTGGTGGGCAGGGGGTTACGGTGCGGGGGTGGGGGGATAGTTAGCCGAGACGTGACCGATCTGACCAGGTCTAAAGACTGTCCCCAAATCATCATTATATTAATGCACCGATGCACACATTTCACTACAGTTCATTTCACATCATATATTTTCACAGAGTTTCAGAAATAATATAATAAATATTCTATAACATAAGAAATATAGCGAATTGAAATACTTTTCATAAGTAGCCTAGATGGTTGTGAGGGGTGGAGCCAAGAGGCCCATCACACTCAAATACTGGTAACTCAACTAAGTTATGCCATAAATACAAATCCTGTAGTACTAGATTAGCATATCCAGTAATGTGTTCTTAGCATAGATTAATTAATGAAATAATATCCTTGCAAAGTTGATGCTACAAAACCTGGTGTGTAACATCTTTGTGACCAGATTCGAATATTACTGGTAATACAGGTAATTATAGTTCAGTCAATCTAGGGCACAAATAGATACAGCCAAGCACAAGTTGGTAAAGTAGCCATTTACGGTTTTGTGATCCCAGGCCACATCCAAATAGCATATCAAACATCTACCATTATTTAAATAGTCAATCCAGGCGATATAAGACGGAGGACAGAATGAGAGAGAGAGAGAGAGAGAGAGAGAGAGAGACGTGCTTATAGGATAATTGAAAAGGATATTTTCGTCTGAATATTATTAATATGAATAGTCAGTTGAAGTTCCAACAATATTTAAGGCATTTTTTATTTAGAAAATGTGATAACGATTAAAAACAATACCATGCGATAAGATTTCATAATAATTATTTTCCAAAAAATATATAACATGTTTCTTAAGAAGAAGGTCTCAAGTATATTTCAGATTAATAACTAAACAGGAATGAAAACTCTCTCTCTCTCTCTGCCCATATATATTTCATTCAATATTGCATTTCTTAGCGTGATTACCGTAATTTCCCTCCTCCTCCCTTTCGAACCATTCTATCTATGTACTGGTTGTTTGAACGTGGGCCACTTTCAGAGCAAGAAGGGCATGATCTCTCCGAGCCAGGCCTGGCGGGGCGACACCGCTTTTGTAACTGACTGTTCATAAAACAGGTTTTGACATAGCAGTAACTTTAACGTGGAATTTTCAATCTAGTCTACTGTGAAGATTATTTGCCTAACATTACTATGTACCTAGTGCAAAACTATGGATTCGATCTAAATTTCTTAGGATTTTATATCAAAGACTGAACTGTATATCTGACTCTGTTAGATTCCCATTTCTTGCAAGATATTTTCTTGATAATGTATTTTTTATTTGGAGAGAGAGAGAGAGAGAGAGAGAGAGAGAGAGAGAGAGAGAGAGAGAGACATGTATCCTTTTGTCCAAATGGGTGATCTAGTACAGGAATCCCCCCGGCCCCCCCAAAAAAGAAAATGAATCATGAGCTACGGGTTACCTCATACATGTCTTTTTCAGCTATCATTTTTTTTTTCTTATCTCTTTATGCATTTTATGATGCCTCCCCACCATAGCCTTCATCTTCATAGAAATGCTACAGCAGCCTTACATTAAATATGTTAGCTCTTTTGTTACTATATTTTCCATATATTTATTGAGAGCAGCTCAATTGTTGTGCATAAGTGTAAAGCTTTGATAGACTAATGATCAGTCAGTGTGCACCATCTGGCCATGTGGCCACAAGTTTTACTTCTATCCTGTCATTACCTAAATATATAAGAAACTGATGCGTAGGCCTATGTCCTGTCTTTGCTTCAAAATGTAAGAAATTGATGGGAGGGCCCCTCATAATATAAGAACTTGATTGTAGGCTTAACCTCACAATGATATTAACACTTGATATGCAGGATTATGACGAATTAATTTCCTAATAACAGAACTGGCTGCATAAGTCTATGCTTCATTTCAATTAACGTGGTCTGTGAACCATTTTTGTAGGCCTGCACCAATTAAAAAAAAAGCAAGATGCTTGTGTATTTAGGCCACACACAATAAAAAAAAAGATGCATGGACTAATCCAAGATCTTGACAATGATATAGTATATATACCAAACAGAATCAAATCGTTACTGGTCATCATATGGACTGTTAATTAGTGTGACGTTATTCTCCTTTCGAGAGCTAGCCAACCACTCAATGGCAGAAAGATACACAACATACCTTAGTCTAACACACCTAGGTTACATAGGCATGTCATTAGAAATTTCGTTACAACTCACATGTAATCTCAAAACAAAAATTCTGCCAATTTTATAGTTCCCCTATGAAGAACTAAAATTCAACAAATCTTTTGCCATAAGACAGCACGAAATTTCATGAATTTGCTTAAACCTCAGTAATTTTGCATTTGCTAAACTTAAGGCAAACAAACACAAGGTTTGTCATTTATATTCAGTGACAAATGCTAACTTTTCCAATTCAAATTCTAGTGTAGGCATACTTTTGATACTACATTATTACGTAGTCTTTTGTACAGCATTAACATTTTGCTACAATTGAAATTAATTAAATCCAAAAAGCAGACCCTCAAAAGTAACTATCGTGAATCATAGCAGGCTAAACTGATTGATTATCTATCGATTTATGAAAGTTTGGTCTGCTGACTTGTCTAGAAGGTTAAATGACTTCAAACTACAGTATTGTTGGATCACCAACTCCATCACACCTAAATAACAGCTGCATTTGGTTTTGGTATTACCAAAGGCAAATTAGGAGTCTAAACTGATGTCTTACTGAACTTATCACACAGGCCTATTTGGATCTCACACACCTACACAATAGCATACAATAAATTGCGCTTCAATTTTAGGTTACTGGCCAAGATGCTACGTCTAGGCTGCTATATAACAGCTAAGCTATGACAAATATCCAGGCTCGCCAAAAATTAACTACATCCTTGTTAAAGCCTGTCTACCCTTAGGCAATCCATGAATACCTAATTACTTACAGGATGCAGGCGCAACTTAAATTTTGTTACCTAATGGCCATACTTAAAACCAGTTACGTAATTGTTGCAATGTGATTTTCAAAATGACCGAGAAAACAGTATGTTAATATTAACTTTCACCAGATGCATACTGTAAAACCTTTCACAACATGTCCGTAAAACCTAAAGTGCTGTATACATTACATTACCTTACTGTTCAAACCAGTTTCATAACCATCGCAGTAAGTAAAATATGAAACATACCTTATAATTTTTTTGTACAGGCTACTTTGCCTTATTAACAGCATACACTAATCCTGCCTTCTTTTTCTGATGAAGGAATGAATAGCTTGCAAAAAATAAATAGACGTGCGAGATGTTCAGTTTGCAAATAGCAATTGCAAAGCTTTTTTGAGTTTGCTGGCATTAGCCTATAGAAAGCTGTGCTTTGGCCATTTAAAGGAATGCATGAAGAACCTCCACACTACCAAAGTCTAAACTCAACAAAGCACTACTGGCTATTGTGGCATTGTCTCTGCCACATATGCAGAAAGACTGTTAGTGTGACATTCATACATTTTTTTTCATGGATTTTCGGTAGTGTAGATCAACTTTTACGAGGTACTCCTAACTGAAGGTTCATCTAAGGAAGTGTTTTAAAGATGAACGTGTTAAGTGATTGTTACGAACCGTGAGACGTCCGCTTCAGGTTCGACATTACGATAAACAAAAAGAATTCAACACCAACAGTTGAAACTGGGGATACGAATATAGAAAGAGACACTAACACAACAAAGGTTTATTTACAAGCTTACTAACAAAGATAAATGCAGAATGGTGTCTCCTATTTACATAAAAAAGGTAAAATCTTACACTGCATGAACTGGGGGAACAGTGAGATACTGAAGGTACTTGCCAACCAGTTTTGTAACTCAGTGATTGCATCACAAATGGAGAACTCTAATTGTAGACGCCTTCTTGCTTCCGTATTGCAGAAAATAATGTCTACTCTTGATACCTTAAGGGCAGGAACTCCCCAAAACCTCTAGCAGAACGTTTCTTCTCTGAAGTTTTGCTCAACGTCGAAATAACTCAGTCGTCCACTCCTGAAGACGACTTGACCAGAAATCGACCTATTCTCGGGCGCATTTTTCTCTCTGATCCTTCGTCCTTCTTCTCTTATTTCACTCTGATGATCTCTGCTGCTGATCTCTCACTGATAATCTGATCTGTGGCTCATACTGATGATCTCTTACTCTATGACTAACTGATGATCTCCCTTCTCCTACTTCGTCCGTCGTATTTATACGGCATTTTGGGGGCGGGGCCTACGGCGAGCGTCACAGACTCCCGAGATTGCTGGAACGATTTAGAAGTTTCTCGACAAAGTATTGCATCAGAAGTCGCAGCGTTTCTCACGACACTTCGGCGCCTGTCAAGTTCCACAAAACTCCTACCAATTCTAGAACCATCATGAGAACAGGCACCTCCAACACATGCGCGAATCCCTCCTTGCTGCAGAATTTCTCGAAGATGCGTTTTCCTTTCCTTTATCTTTCTTTGCTATACAGCAATTACCATTACACGTCCCCCCCAAAAAAATAAAATAAATGAAATCAACTGATTTTATTTTTTTCTAAAGAGAAACAAGAATTAAACAGCAGGGGAACAATTCTGCATAAAGCTTTAATCCAGTCAAACACGCACGCTTCTCCACTCAACGCACTCACTCGTGCGAAAACAGAAAACGGTCACTAGGCTACTCATCCTGAGAAATCTCTAGAGAGGCTATCAACTAATACATTATCCTTTCCCCTTATATGAACTATCTTCAGGTTATAGTCTTGTAATTCTAAACTCCAACGCATTAGACGTTTATTCTTGTTCTTAAGCCTCTCCAAATAAACTAATGGAATATGATCAGTATACACAGTTAAAACAGAACTACTATGTGCGTAAATCTCAAAGTGTTGCAAGGCCGTAACTAAACCAAACAATTCCTTTTCAATAGTGGAATAGTTCTGTTGCGCTTTATTCAGTTTCTTTAAATACTAGGCAACTGGGAGTTTCATTCCATTCACTTCTTGTGACAAAACCCCTCCTACGCCAATATCACTGGCATCGATCGCTAAATTAAATTCCTTACCAAAATCAGGTAATAATAGAACTGGCTCATGAATCATTATAGCCTTTAACTTGTTGAAGGCTTCCACACACGTGACATCAAATACAAAACTGCGTCCTTTCTTAAAACAGATTAGTTATGGGAGCGCTTATTTCCGAGAAATTTGGAATGAATCTACGGAAATACGAAACCATTCCGAGAAATCTCATGGCCTGTTTTTCAGTTGTTGGGATTGGGAAATTCACGAAAGCTTCTATGTTCCGATCCTTTGGACAGATCTAGGACATAAGGCCTACCTTATGTCCTAGATAAGTAATAGAGGCTTTCCCAAATTTGCACTTCCTTAGATTAAGAACGAGATTCGCTTTGGTAAGGGCCTCCAAGACTCTTGCCAAAGTCCTTACATGATCCTCCCAAGTCTATGAAAATATCACAAGATCATCTAAGTATACGACACAGTTGTTGATGCCATTTAAAACTTTATTCATTAACCTTTGGAAGGTACTGGCTGCGTTCTTCAAGCCAAAAGCCATAACTCTGGGCTCGAAACTAACAAATGGCGTTATAAAGGCGGAAATTTTCCGGGCTCGTTCACTTAAAGGTACAGTCGGCCACACATATAAGTAAACACATTTCAGCCACAAGGGCTGGATGTGATCTGGTAACACTGGAACTGTGCCTCCAGACGCACGATGAAACCCGCCCCTCCATCGTGGCCACCGCCCTCCACACGTCTTCCCTCAACAATTTTCCCTCCATCCTTCACTTCCACCCTTTCAAGCACACTTTATAACTTCTGCTCCCCCTCTCTAATTTCTCCTTTAAGGAAAATAATATAACTGAATCTATTCTGTAGGTTTATTTTCTCATCTTGGAGGCGAGAAAACCCGTCTGTTCAACTTTTGTCATAATAATATTATTACTTGCTGTTACCAACAGAAGAATTAACTCGGTTTTCGTGGCGCTCTCTTGTAATAATGGGATTTAGCTTTCTACCAATAAAAGCCTTATCTATCAAATAACAGCATACCTACTACTCTTTAATTATAATTGTAATATCAACAGCCGCATTCCAAATTCTTATTATTACAAAGACAACTAGCATCAGATCGTGTAGGGCCTTACGTAACTCAAATTAAGCATGAAGAAATAAAGAAAGCATAAGTTGAGGAGAGAAAGACCTCCTTAGGCCTAAAAGACACTGAAGGAGGAGAAACAAAGAGAGTTATAAGAGAGGACAACAGCAAGAAGGAGGCAGACGGAAAGGAGACACAGTGTAATAGAGCTGAAAGTGTGGCTGGTGTCAGAAGGGGCGCCATTACCCTCTTAAGTATTTTGGAGGCATAGGTCTTGACTTGTCATAGGGGTTATTATGGGAGTCGATTCTTCCTTATGGTTGGACGTTTGTTTGGTCACAACCGACAATCATTAGATCAAATAATCGTATTTTTGTGCATGATTTTAACTGCTCGGCATACGTCTGCATTTATCGATGGCAAGCATGTGCGTTTTTGTTTGCTTGTGTTCGTTCTGCAGATGTTAATTCCAACGTTAAGAATGTATCAAGTAATAATGAGAATATATCCTTATATGTATATATGTATATATATATACATATATATATGAATAACTTGATCACGAAGTATATAAAACGTGATGCTATGTATAAATAAAGGTTTTTTTGCCACGAAGGAAAAAATGAAAAAGCGAGATAGCCAAGTACTTTCGGTCCTGTTCGGACCCTTTACTGAGGCAAACTGATTTTACAGAGGACAACATAGTCAAAAGAAGGCTTAATATCCAAACTGACACTACAAGATTAGCATTAAGGGCAATTTCACTCTACAGAAAGGAGGAAACACCTGAGGGTAGCCACACCTTGGAGGACACACGCAGTAAACAAGTTATTCTTCCAGAAAACAGTACATTTTGAAAAAACACGGAAGCATATACAATTTAATATCATGAAATTTACACAAATTTTCCCAAAAAATTATTATTAATGAAAAGACGAAAGAAAAAAAATATATATATATATATATATATATATATATATATATCGAGCAAGAGAAAGAGAGAGAGAGAAATAATAACTATATACATGTGGGACTAATTTATTAGTATTAGTAGTTTTAAGGTCCTTCATAAACATCTTACAAATATATGGGTCCAAATGGTACATTCCCAGACTAAGATTTAGGTTGTTTTCATTAGTGATTTGTATAATTGCCGATTCCAGTAAATTTCTTGAAACATAATCATTAGATCTAGCAATTACCGAGGTATCACCCCAATTAATACAATGAGATTTTTCACTCAGATGGATAAACAGTGCATTTGAAGTCTGGGCTGTTCTAACTGACTACATATGCTGCTTAATACGTACACATAAATTTTTACTTGACTGACCAACGTAAAACGATGGGCAATCCTTACAAGGAATTTTGTAAATGATGTTGTTATTTGTTACGGGACTATTCTTAATTAGCATATCTTTAATGGTATTGTTATAAGAGAACACTTCATTAACATTAAACGATTTAAATATTGATTTTATGGTTTCAAATCTACGAAAGTAAGGTAAGCTAAGTACATTTTTAGGCATATCTTTTTCATTGATAGCAACACTATAAAACTTTTTGTGAGCTTTTTGATAACATAAATCAATTAAATGAGGTGGGTAGCAGAGATCGTTTCCTATCTTTTTTATGTATTCAATTTCTTGGTCAAGATATTGTGGACTCGTGATACACAAAGTACGTAGGAAGATAGAAGAAAAAATTGAAATTTTAATATTAAGATGGTGGCCAGAATAAAAATGTACATATGTTAAATTATTTGTGGGTTTTCTATAAATACTGAATTTGCATTGGAAAGATTCTCTATGTATTAGGGCTTGTGCCTTGTATGATAAGGCGCCCTATGAGGTAATGTTAGACTTGCGATAATCTTAAGCTAAGTCGGTTGGTATTGCACTTCCATCTTCAATGGAGTGTCTGGGGGTTTGTAGATCACTTACGAAGTCGGTATTATCTTGTTGGTTATTACGACGATGTGTTAAACTCATGGTGAGGAGGTTCTTGTAGAAACACGAAATATAAAAATATATGTATTCTTCTGAAGTTTTACATGCTGAAGATCAGATATGATTGTACAAGTCTTCTAATAACGATAGCTTGATCGCTTCTGCCAATGATGATGGCTAATCCTATTCCTCTACATGATAAAGCTTAGGTAAAGAGGTACAGGTCTTCTAATGACGATAGCTAACTCTGTTCTGCCTGTCTACCATCTCTGTTACAAGTTATGAAGGAACAGACAGTAGTTCGAACAAATGAACATACATACAAATGACATAGTTTCATACGAACACACAAATCAAATGAGACCACGCTACAGATCACGTAGGCCGTTTGTTATTATAGGTCGGGTAGTTGTCTCAAGCAGGGAGCTTGGACTAATGTTTATAAACAATTGAATGACTACAGGTGACGGCATGTTATCTTAGCCTACATACTTATTGTATACGTCATCTTTAGCGTCTCTAGTCTGATCACATTCCTGCAAGCAATCTTTTATATATATGGACTAACATTCCATATTATTATTATGTAAACACTTACATCAGCTCGGTCAGCTACCAAAACCAACTACTGAATATTACTCAAACTTGACTTGCATTTGACTTATAGGAGTGTGATACAGACACTATGTGAATATTAATATATAAGTAAATAAAAATTCATGTGTACATGAATTGATTCAAGTAATAAAATATAAAACAATGATATTGGTAAATAATAGTGATCATGTGATATATAATGATACAGTTTTTCACTTCATCTCTTTAAGATACTTATGCTACAGAAAATACTAATGTACTCTGATAATTGCATGGAATGAAGATTAACATGATAAAAATCATATTTTAACTGATAAAAAATTTCATATATGAATTGATAACATTATTAATGTTTATGCTGATTGATTCGTAGATTTTTATGCTAAATGTTATATATCTGATTCATTAATTCATATACTAACTCATAAATAACTGCAGATATTGGTAAGATAAAAGGTAACAGATTGATTATAGGCTACCTGATTTGTTTATACATATGTATATGGATTCATATAATTATGATTAATATATGTGCACTTTAAATAGATTCCTATTGCGTACACGCAAAGATATATTTAGATTCTGTTATTTATGATAATTTATATAAGAGACTCCTATTGCGTACATGCAAAGATATATTTCGACTCTGTTATTTATGATCAATTATATATAGGATACATGATACTTTTTATATATAGGATACATGACCGATTTATACTACTTCACTTTTAACTAGCGTTCGAACACTTTTCGTCCATTACACCGTTCCCAGACAACCACCTATAGCCCAATGAAAACGGCCTATTTCACAGGGTTAAAACAAGGGGAAAATTTGCCTGGGCGGGTCCAACGTTCTATTTTTGCGCTCATACTTATTCTCTGCCTCCTAAGCTACACGATTACGTTCGCGATGAATAGATCATCCCAGCACGAGTCCTTCGCCAGCAAAGTAGAGTTGAATATCCTTCGGGTCGTAATTGTCGGAAGTATGTCCCTTTCGTAGTCGATTCCGACAGCCGCCGGAGCATTCCGCATTAAAACAAGATTAACGACGAGATACGGTGTCGGTCGAAGAAGTCCATGAAATTCCCTTCACATTGTAGGCGGTTGTTACTTGACTGTAGTCGTCCGCTGCGACGAACGATTTTTTGAAGTTGCGATGTGAAACTCTCGCACTGCAGGATACTGTAACCAGGTTCCATTAATCAGCCTGCAAGTTAAATTATACTTGTCACAAGGGCAAAGTAAATTCAGACAACATCCAAATACGGGAGGGGAGAGAGCCATTTAGACCAGACTTAACCCACATGAATTCGCTGATATTTTGGAATTCAAAAGAGTCCGCTGTACAAACTTTTTTATCCATGGCATTAACAATGAGTGAACCTATCCAGGTCTATGATGACTTGTAAAAATATCCATAATTATAAAAAATAAATAGATATCATTACGAATCTCAAAGAAAAAATTCTATATTACTGTAGTAAGTTTACTAGACAAAGAAGTGGAAAACGGAGCTAATTGTAAGATTGCCAGGCAACATAAGAGTCAAAGAGAAATTAATCATGATTCTGTATTTCTCTATGCTAACTGAAATTAAGTTGTGATAAAATCTGATCCTATGTGCCCTAACAAAAGTTTCATATTCAATTTTCTCGCGCGCATCCTCTGAGGTTAATTTTTAAAAACTTTATTAATAGGTAGGAGATGCAACGAAAAAAACCCACTATGTAACTAATTTCTAAATAAACTTTGGGTTTTTCAAGAAATGTGACATTTCCCATGAATGTTTTACTTGAATTGTAATAGGCTAATGTTGCAAGTAAATATTTCACATATATATCTTGATACTTCTAAATGTCTATGAGGTTCAGAAAAATTAATTCATTTTGTTGTTATAGAAATTCTATTTGCTTATTTTGTTATTAATTTTAAAATGATTGCAACTCCTTAGCTAAAGTTGCATTGCGCACACCGATAGACACTTGTACCTAACGTCTGCCTTGCCCATGAGAAGTTCGGGCTAAGCATTCCTTTCTCCAGTCAATCTGCTTCGCAAGCAGAGACGACACACAGATGAAGCCTGTGTAAGCAGATTATTGAGGTTAAAAGGAACAAATGCTGATACGGCAATGATGACGTCGTCACTTGGCAGGAGATTGCTCTCAGCCAGCTAAGAGTTACGTTACTTGCTGAAATAAATACGACTTTAGGATAAATTTATTATCTTTTAATACTCGACCCACACGAAAAGAATGTCTGAAAAAAAAACAGTACCAAAATTGAACAATATATTAGTTTCATGTTGGAAATCTGCATAATGTAATTATGTTAAATTAAATATTCCTTATTCAAACTATATGAAAAAGGTTTCCATACAAATTCTATATATATTATTTAGCCCTGTATAAGATTCATAGGATTATTTCCA
This sequence comes from Macrobrachium nipponense, assembly GCF_015104395.2. NCBI lineage: Eukaryota > Metazoa > Arthropoda > Malacostraca > Decapoda > Palaemonidae > Macrobrachium > Macrobrachium nipponense. The sequence goes on from NC_061092.1 coordinate 19,587,210, forward strand.
TAGATAACATTTTCACTTCTAGACTTCCTGACTTTAAAAATCTCTTTATTCTATTTTATTTATTTATTTATTTATTTATTTATTATTATTTTTTTTTTTCATTGACTACGAATATAAATCACCGGGACAGACAATATGTCAGTAGATTTGGGATATGTGTTTGAACTTTTAGCTTATTTGTCATTACTAAAGCGTTAAGTTAGAGTTCAAATCTTTACGCATATATATTTGGATATTTAATTATTTATGGTTACGTTTTGCTTATTGATTTTATCGTGATTACCTTTTTTTATTATAATTTGTAACCCTTCCGACTTCTTACGGAGTGTATTATATTGACTCCACTTGTATCCATATTTATCTTATTTTTTTTTATATTTATTTATTTATATATTTTTTTATATATATTTTTGATAAATTAATGGTTGGCTTGAATATGTGGAAAAGTGTTCTAGCGGCGTACCGTATAAGGCTACTTGCGGTATCAAGATATGAATGATAAAGGTATTTAAAACCGCGAGAACCGCTATAATCCAGTTCGGATCCAATATCACGAGTTGTAACTCGTAAGACCATTGACACTTCCTATTTAATTATCCGTTATTCTACCAAACCGATTGACTCTGGTTGATAAAATATATTATTTGGTTTTTCTTAATGGAAAAGAATTCACACAACGAGTTATGGAGATTATTATTGATTTACACCACCCGAGTCAGATTATCATGTGTTGAATTCCATGTTTACTGATTTAGCACTCATAAATATTCCTAATGCACTCAATTGCGGTGTTTGTTTTTAGTGCTATTACTTCTCTATATAACGTGTCAAGGAACTATTAACACTAAGAAGTGTTTATTTGTCCCGCTTCTGTCAGACTCGTAATTCTGTTAATAATTTCTACGTATATTCTTTCAAAGATTGATTTGGCCACAGGATAGGCTCCTAAACTGACAGGTGTCTTGTGTATCCCTTGTTCATGACACGTGTTACAATTAGTTATGTGCTTTTTATATCTGTAAGCTTGTGGAGGCCAGTAAAATAGTGATTTGGCTTTCTGTGACATAGTAGGGAACCCTGGATGACGGAATGCAACCAGTTTATGACGATTGGTATGAAAAAGATTATTACTACTACCTGGTCGTTAGTCATCTGCTGTGTTCTTCGGGTTTTCCTCGTCACAGACCTACATATAATATTACTTGGGGTGGATTACATTATTCTGATACACATACTTTAAATGTACTTTTGCTTTAGGGTTTCTGCTCAAAAGTGTTTATTGTTTTTTGCTTAGCCGCTGACCCTGTTTCCGTTCGAAGTGTTTATTGTTTGATGTTTATTGCTGCTGACTCTGTTTCCGTTTCGAAGTGTTTATTGTTTGTTTGGTGTTTATTGTTTTGCTTATCACTGTTGACACTTGCTTTGTTCAGTTTGTAACAGTTCTGCGCTCCAACCCAGATATTCAATGGTCGCGATCTCTTGGGTTAAGGAATTTTCTTGTTTAGATACGGTTTTAACAATAGGCAACGGATGTTTCTATATCTTTTAGTCTAATTAATGGTTCTTTGCTGTATGGTGCGGGATTGCGGGATAATGCGTCAGCTATGATATTTGCTTTTCCCAGGTAGATATCTTATCTTGGCTCCAAAGACCTGAATGATCATTTGTCACCGATTCCTTTTGGACTGTGATTAAAGCCTTTGAAAAACTCGGTAAAGGACTCATGTTCAGTAAGGACTTTATCAGGATAGCCATAGATTATGAACTTTAAAAGGGTGACTAGTTGACGTTTAAATGATACCTAGCCCTTCCTTGCTTATTACTGCATATTTACTTTCAGAGGGCTTTAGTTTACGTGAATAAAAAGCTATAGGAAAGAACTGTTTATCATATTGCTGAAGTAGTATCCCTCTTACCCCTTGGTCTGAGGCGTCTGTTGCAATAAAAAAAAAAAAAAAATTCCTTATTTAAATCAGGGATTTTAAGTTAGGTAAGCTGCATTATTCCGCTTTTAAGATATCGAACGCCTGTTGATGCTTTTTAGACCATAATCAATCTAACGCTCTTCTTCGTAAGATCTGTTAAAGGAGCTGTCATAATTGAAGAGTTACATATTTACATACGATTGTAATACCCACTACAGCGCCAAAGTGCTGTATCCCCCTTTTACGTTAATAGGTACCGGCCGAAAGTTTAGAATAGCCGACACCTTTTTTTTTTTTGTTTACCATGGACTACTTTAAGACCTTGACTAGACACTAAAACCTAGATAAACATGTTCGGTTTTTTAAAAAACTCACATTTAGATATTTACTCTGAGATTATTTGTCTTTGTCTCTGTAGCACTAGCTCTACTTTATGTGAATGTACTTCCTAAGTATTAGAAAAGATTACAAGCTCAACCATATAAGCATGTAGGGTATCCCCACCCTAAAAGTCTCCAAACACATCTCTTGGGTAACTTGGGGTGCAACGTAAGCCGGAGGCATACGTAAAAATTGATAATGTCCCCTGAGTGTGCTGAAAACGGTGTATGAGGTACAATCACTTAGGTAATGGTATCTGGTAAAAGCTTTTAAGTAAGTCCAAGTTGGTGAAAAAAAAAATAAATAAATAAAAATTTTATTCTAACCTAACAGAGATAAGATGTCGTCGGTACATCGCACTGGAAACTATCGGGAGTCGTTTCCTTGTTTAAGCGACCGTAATCTGCGCAGATACGCCAAGTCCGATCTTTTATGGCATGACACTTGAGGGAAAAATTATATGGGCTTATTTGATTTCCTAATGACTCCTATTACTAACATTTTTCAACTTCGTCATTTATCTCTATTTTAAAATTTCATTGAGAATCTATACGAAGGTACGTAAATAGCTTTATGTTTGTCCTTAGACCGTGTTTTGTGTTAAATTACATCCGTTTTTTCCCAGGGATCACTCGCTAGTGGAGAAACTTCCTGGTATTCAGATAAAAGATAAAAAAAATTTCTGCTGAATCACCTCTGCTTGAATGACTTTACGGATATTACTTTAGATAGATTAACAGAGAGATTCATCCACGATTGATTGGGCGGGATTAAAAGTTAGCAACAATAAAAAAATGCGATAGTTATAACTTCCGTATCCACGATATGTATACGTTTGTGGATCACTAGATTAACTTGTTGCTGTGTCAACCGTGTCTAGGGCTTTGTTCGCGGAAATCGTTATATTTCAGAGTATTGGGAAGGATTAAAATTTCATTTCCCAGCAAAGTCTTTTTACACGCACTAAGACATTCGAGGGTGCATGCTTCTCGAGATTTTGCGTGCAAACTACGACTGCGGTTGTGGGAGAATTCTGTTGGGTCATTTGAACAATGTTACGATTTATGAGACAAATGTATAGTTCCTTTATATAAGTTATTATTTGATTAACTGTCTCATTTTTGTTCAAACGGATTTTAATATGTTTGAAGGTTTATAGGATTTTCCTTTGATAAACACGCCTTATTTTGCAGGCTGTAAGATAATATTTTGTATACCCCTAGATGGATCTTACAATTACATTAGATACAGATCAATGTTTTTTTTATAACTATAGAGGTATCTGTAAACGCTCGCTTATCCGGACTTCTCATTAGGGAAGTTCGAACAACAGACGGTGATCTGTAAATACAGATATTACGTGTACTAAAGGAATAAACAAGATATTCTAATTTTTACGGCGCGTACAGTCGGGCTTTATCCACCACTATTATAATAACTTACGTATTAAAAAAAACGAGAAACCTGCTCTGATTACTTTATACGGTCGTGTGTTTCATAGGAAAATCCTTTTAATTCAAAAAGATATTGGCATGTATGAACCAACATCGTTTTTTTCCCCACTCTGCTAGAGTCGCTTATTGTGTGGAATTTGCTATGCTTTGAACACTTCGGCAGTTTTTGACTGACCTTGACCGCTTGACTAGGTGACACAGTCACCGAGTTTGCTTGTTTGATTCTGAACGGGCTACTGTTTCTATTTCTTTTTGTAATAATTAGGATCCTTCTCTTTATTACCATCGGCAACGTATTGTGTGCTTTTAGCATTATGTTGCTGGTTACGTATAAAGCAATGAATGACGAACTATTAGGAACTGAGCGATTACTAATAAGACAAGTTATCACTACTGCATACAATATTAACTGTTTGTACTTCATTCTTTGCTAAAATTTGAAATAGTGAGGGATCCTGGTCAGCGTATTTAGCCTGATGAAAGTTTTTTACAGACATGTTATTCCTTGCAATCCAGCCATATTTTTAAAGTTAAGTTGAGTCATTGAGGTTCGATATTTTATAAATAACTCAAAAACTCAAGGCTAAAACTGCGATCGGGACTTGCAAAGGAGCATTTATTGTCATGACCCGAAATAGTGTTACCTCTAATTTATATAGATTTGTACGGGTGTTCCACTTGTTTTTTGTGTGTTTTCTAATCCCTACGGTGCTTAACGACCCTATCCATGCATCTGTATAAATACAGACGTTGGTCCACTGCGTAAACGCATATTCACTGTTTAATATGATTTGTTACGTAAGGGATTAATAATCACCCAAAATGATAAAATTAACATAATATATGATTATGATATTTCAGTAGAACTTCTGGAAACAGACACTCAAAGATAAAAAAACTCGCAGTAGCGAAATCTCAATGATGTAGATAATTTCTGTAAAAAAGTAAGAAGTTAAGAATGTCTCGTAACTTCAGCCACAGGAATAACGAAATTCGACCTGCAAAGGAAACACTCAAAGTTACTCCAAATGAATAAAAAATTGTACTTAGCTTGCTTTTGTGGGAAGTCACGGTGTTCCGATAAACGACACACGGCCTTGGTCCTCCTTCTCTATTTAGCGGATGACCTGGTTTGGCTTCAGTTTCCCCGTGCGCGTTGTTTCGATGATTCGAGCCCTTGAAAGATCCGATGCTGCAGACGCGTTCGGTTTGTTTCTTGAAGTGCCGGAAACGCTCACTAACGATGTTTTCTTGAATGATTCTAATGAGAGACGAGCTTGCGTTGCCGTAGAAAAAGACACGTCGGTTTTGTTTCTTGAAGTTATTCACTAAACGATGATACTAAGTTGGTTGAAGAATCTGTTGCTTTCGTCGTCGTTGAAGAGTTCTTATTGTTTTCTGAAGTCGCTCACTAACGATGATACTAGGTTGCTTGAAGAATCTGTTGCTTCCGTCGTCGTTGCGTTGACTTCTTATGATACATGATTTATTATTATCTGGTTTTTCTTCGTAGGACGTTGTAGAGTTCTTCTGGTACGCTGGCCACCAATTTGGGCTTGTGCCTTGTATGATAAGGCGCCCTATGAGGTAATGTTAGACTTGCGATAATCTTAAGCTAAGTCGGTTGGTATTGCACTTCCATCTTCAATGGAGTGTCTGGGGGTTTGTAGATCACTTACGAAGTCGGTATTATCTTGTTGGTTATTACGACGATGTGTTAAACTCATGGTGAGGAGGTTCTTGTAGAGAAAACACGAAATATAAAAATATATGTATTCTTCTGAAGTTTTACATGCTGAAGATCAGATATGATTGTACAAGTCTTCTAATAACGATAGCTTGATCGCTTCTGCCAATGATGATGGCTAATCCTATTCCTCTACATGATAAAGCTTAGGTAAAGAGGTACAGGTCTTCTAATGACGATAGCTAACTCTGTTCTGCCTGTCTACCATCTCTGTTACAAGTTATGAAGGAACAGACAGTAGTTCGAACATATGAATATACATACAAATGACATAGTTTCATACGAACACAATCAATGAGACACGCTACAGATCACGTAGGCCGTTTGAATATAGGTCGGGGTGTTGTCTCAAGCAGGGAGCTTGGACTAATGTTTATAAACAATTGAATGACTACAGGTGACGGCATGTTATCTTAGCCTACATACTTATTGTATACGTCATCTTTAGCGTCTCTAGTCTGATCACATTCCTGCAAGCAATCTTTTATATATATGGACTAACATTCCATATTATTATTATGTAAACACTTACATATGTACTAATACATCTAGGAAAGGGATGACATTGTTATTTTCGATTTCAACAGTGAATTTTATGGATGGCACTAAATTATTCAATTTAGACAGTAAATCATTTACATCGATACCAACAGGTAAGACTACTAAGATATCATCGACATATCGGTACCATTTTAAGGGGACAAGTGTGATATTCGGGAGGTGTTGTCTCTCAAAAAATTCCATATATAAGTTTGAAAGGACAGTGATTGGACCAATAATGCTAGAAGTGATTGTGTGGTGAATTTATCGAGCAAACAAATAAGTGATAATGGAGTGCGTGCATTAGGCTTTGGGTTGTCTTTCTTCATTTGTAACAAACCCTCAGCTTTATCAATAGCGACATCTCTATATAAGTTTGAAAAATACTGTGACCTACCACAAAATCATTTAGACATTATCAAAGGCATGACATATAGTGCTACGCAAGCCCATCATAAAAATAACTTCCCCGCTCGCTACAGAAAAAGTTTAAAAGATTTGAAGAATGATAATAGCTACACATTACCAAGGCTGATAAATCCAGTAGTTTAGTGGTTCTTGACAAAACTGACTACATATCATGCATGCATACTTTACTAGAGGATGAAATAACTTACAAAAAACTCACAAAAAATCCGTTGGACCAAGTAACAAATTCTTAAAGATAAAAAAGAACTTTTGTGTAAGTTAACTGTAAAGTGTCCCTCATTACCTTATTTATATGGCCTAGTCAAAACTCAAGGAAAACAAACCTATGCGTCCAATTATTAGTACTGTAGGATCAATTGCTTATAAACTATCTAAATATCTTACTAAATTGTTATCCCCTCTACTAGGAGCTGTATCTAATTCACACATCCGGAATTCTCTTGATCTTGTGGAAAAATTAAATAATAATGTACTAAACCCTAACGATATCTTTGTCAGTTTTGATGTATGTTCTTTGTTTACAAAAGTCCCTGATTGACTCTGTGCTAGAATATTTAAGTAATGAACTTCTTCTTCTTCTTCCCAGCTTGTTCCCATTTTTATATGGGGTCACCGTTTCGGATGAGCTGTTTCCATCTATTTCTATCTTGTGCTTCTGCCTCATCAATTCCCTTCTCATGTAAGTCTCCTCTCACACAGTCCTTCCATCTCTTTCTTGGTCTCCCTCTTTTTCTTCTTCCTTGCACCTCCACCCCCATAGTATGTCTCCCAGTGTGGTCCTCATCTCTCCTCAACAGGTGTCCATACCATCTCAGCCTCCCCTCCTGCACTTTCTTTGATACTTCCACCACCTTAGTTGACCCCTTATGTAGTCCAATTTCGATCCTATCCACTCTTGTTACCCCAGACATCCACCTAAGCATTCTCATTTCTGCCACATCCATCTTCTTCTGCTCCTCACTCTGGTAAATACATTCCGGTACATCTCTTGTATCAATCGCACATACTTCTTTGGCACCATCTTCTCCCTCAGGCTCCTCCATACCTCTTGTCTCGGGACTCGGTCATAAGCCTTTTCAAGGTCAATGAATACCATATGTAGGTCCCTTTGTCTTTCCCCGAATTTCTCCATTATTTGCCTCAGACAAAATATACCATCTGTTGTTCCCCTTCCCTTCATAAATCCCATCTGCTCTTTACCTATTTGTACTTCTTCTCTCAGTCTAGCATCTATCATCCTTTCCAGTATCTTCAAAGTGTGGGACATCAATTTAATGCCCCTATAATTACCACACTCTTGGACATCGTCTTTCCTTTAAAAATTGGGATCAATATACTCCCACGCCACTCATTTGGTATCTTTTCCTGTTCAAGGATCTTTATCATAAGATCGTACAGTATATCCACTCCTTCATCTCCTAATGCTTTCCATGCCTCCACCGGGATCATGTCTGGTCCGGTTGCCTTCCCATTCTTCATCTTCAGTGCATTTAGTACCTCTTGCCTAGAAAACCTCATTACCATGCCAATGTTCACTTGCCCATCCTCTCTTATTAGTCTATTATTTTCTTCATTTAACAACTGTTCGAAATATTCTTTCCATCTCTTCACAATGTCTTCCTCCTTTCTAAGCACTACACCCTCTTGATCCTTTATTTGTTTGATATGTGTTATATCTTTGGTGCTCTTATTTCTAGCCTTTGATAGCTTGATCATCTTCTTTAATCCTTCCTTTGTCCCCAGCTCATTATACACATCATCATACGACTTTGCTTTAGCTTGGGCTACCACCTTTTTCACCACCTTGTTTTTCTCTCTGTACCTATTTCTGTCTTCCACTGACTGTGACTCTTCCCATCTTTTCTTTGCCTCCTTCTTATCTTTTACTACTTTCTCAATGTCTTCATCCCACCACCCACTCTCCTTTTCTTCCCATATGATACCAGATGTTTCTCCTAACAGCTCCTTTCCATGCCTTCTTATTACTGCTGCATTTCATGCCCACCATTCTTGAACATCTTCAATCCCTATATCAATATCCTCCAAAACCCTCCTCTTAAACTCTCTCTTCTTATCCCCTTCCTTCTGTAATTCGTACCATTTAATTTTCCTTATCCCTTTAGCTTTGGTTTTTCTTTCCCTTTTCAACTTCAAGTCCATACATAGCAGCCTGTGTTGGGGGGCTACATGGTCGCCTGGAATAACTTTGCAGTTCTTGACCTCCACCAGATTTATCCTTTTATATACAATAAATAGTCTATCTGGGAGAATCTTCCCCCACTCCTATATGTTATTAGGTGTTCCCTTTTCTTCTCAAAGAATGTGTTTACTATTGCCATGTCGAATGACACAGCAAAGTCTACACTCTCTCCTTCTGGGTTTCTCTCCCCAATTCCATGGCCCCCATGCACCCGCCCAATCGCCTCATTTTCACTTCCGACATGGCCATTCAAATCTGCCCCAACTATCACCCTCTCATGCTCTTCCAGTTCTTGCATTATTCCATCCATGTCTCTCCAGAAATTTCCCTTCTCTTCTTCTGTGCAACCAACTTGTGGTGCATATGCGCTTATAATATTCAGAATCTCTCCTCCATAACATATCTTCAATCTGATGATACGGTCATTCTTTCTATGCACTTCTATTACCGAGTTCTTTAGTTCACTAGACAGTACTATGCCAACTCCATTTCTACCTTGTTTATTTGCTCCACTATAATATAGCTTATATCCATCTCCCAACTCTTTAGCTTTATTTCCTTTCCACCGTTTCGTTTCTTGCACACACACAACATCTACTTTCTTTTCTCTCATCAAGTCAGCCAATTCTCTACCTCTCCCAGTCATGGACCCAACATTTAGCTGACATACTCTGAACCCAATATGAGCTCGCTTCTTTAAGCTGCACCCGCTCGACTCCTGATGCAGTAGCCCTCGCCTTACCACAGAGTTAGGGCGATGTCTCTGTGCGTCGTTTACGGAGTACGCCCTAGCATTACCTCTTTCCATATTTCGGCTCATTCCCCCATTTTTGGTTCGTTTTGGCACAGATTTTTACAGCCGGATGCCCTTCCTGACACCAACCCTCCCTATTTATCCGGGCTTGGGACCGGCACCCATAAGGACTTGGTTGCCCCCCCATGTACTGCATGAATTACCTATGTCCGTTAGTCACATAATTTCCTTGATTAAGTTATGTATTTGTGATTGCAGATTTATTTTTAATGGAGAATATTACCAACAAATATTTGGTATGGCCATGGGTAACACTTTATCACCTCTCCTTTCAAACTTATATATGGAATTTTTTGAGAGACAACACCTCCCGAATATCACACTTGTCCCCTTAAAATGGTACCGATATGTCGATGATATCTTAGTAGTCTTACCTGTTGGTATCGATGTAAATGATTTACTGTCTAAATTGAATAATTTAGTGCCATCCATAAAATTCACTGTTGAAATCGAAAATAACAATGTCATCCCTTTCCTAGATGTATTAGTACATAGAGAATCTTTCCAATGCAAATTCAGTATTTATAGAAAACCCACAAATAATTTAACATATGTACATTTTTATTTTGGTCACCATCTTATTATTAAAATTTCAATTTTTTCTTCTATGTTCCTACGCGCTTTGCATATCACGAGTCCACAATATCTTGACCAAGAAATAGAATACATAAAAAAGATAGGAAATGATCTCTGCTACCCACCTCATTTAATTGATTTATGTTATCAAAAAGCTCACAAAAAGTTTTATAGCGTTGCTATTAATGAAAAAGATATGCCTAAAAATATACTTAGCTTACCTTACTTTCGTGGATTTGAAACCATAAAATCAATATTTAAATCGTTTAATGTTAATGTAGTGTTCTCTTATAACAATACCATTAAAGATATGCTAATTAAGAATAGTCCCATAACAAATAACAACATCATTTACAAAATTCCTTGTAAGGATTGCCCATCGTTTTACGTTGGTCAGTCAAGTAAAAATTTATGTGTACGTATTAAGCAGCATATGTAGTCAGTTAGAACAGCCCAGACTTCAAATGCACTGTTTATCCGAGTGAAAAAATCTCATTGTATTAATTGGGGTGATACCTCGGTAATTGCTAGATCTAATGATTATGTTTCAAGAAATTTACTGTAATCAGCAATTATACAAATCACTAATAAAAACAACCTAAAACTTAGTCTAGGAATGTACCATTTGGACCCATATATTTGCAAGATGTTTATGAAGGACCTTAAAATAAATGAACTACTAATAAATTAGTCCCACATGTATATAGTTATTATTTCTCTCTCTCTCTCTTGCTCGATATATATATATATATATATATATATATATATATATATATATATATTGTTGTTGTTTTTTTCGTCTTTTCATTAATAATAATTTTTTGGATAAATTTGTGTAAATTTCATGATATTAAATTGTATATGCTTCCGTGTTTTTTTCAAAATGTACTGTTTTCTGGAAGAATAACTTGTTTACTGCGTGTGTCCCCCAAGGTGTGGCTACCCTCAGGTGCTTCCTCCTTTCTGTAGAGTGAAATCGCCCTTAATGCTAATCTTGTAGTGTCAGTTTGGATATTAAGCCTTCCTTTGTTCCTTTGACTATGTTGTCCTCTGTAAAATCAGTTTGCCTCAGTAAAGGGTCCGAACAAGACCGAAAGTACTTGGCTACCTCATTTTTTCCTTCGTGGCAAAAAACCTTTATTTATATATATATATATATATATATATATATATATATATATATATATATATATATATATATATATATATATAATTTTGACATCCAAACTTGATATTAGTAACATTTTAACGTATACGTAATTAAGGGACAATATTACAGCACCATATTATTAAGGATACACAATAGATTGAAGAATAACCATTTATTATAAAATATGTATCAGTATTTAGTCCATCCACCATCGTTGGCGATGTCATCTTGTAGTCTACTGGGGACGGAGGCTACATGATTATAGACTGGCCAAGTTAGGGGTGTGATATGAATCCCTTGGAAAATTGCTGGGGGACCATCTTCAACTCTTGGATCCCAGGCCAAGAGCGATCATCAAGGCAGCTCCTCCAGCACACCATGTCCAAATGGGATATTCAGAAAAAATCAACAAATCGTCTACAATCATGTAGCCTCTGTTAGAATATTAAACTTTTATTTATGATGCATTGGTGATGTTGATTATACGCTTGGGTGCAGTCATTTGTTTTTACCCATAATTCTTGTGTTATGATATATGCAGCATGACGCCGCTTTTGTCCGAGTGGTGTAACCGGCAAGTTCATCGCCGAAGGTACTCTGTACTGCTGTATCTCTCACATTCTCCATTAAAGTGACTCATTTATGTAGTGATCGCTTTTATTTAATCCACCATCATGTTCTCTGTGGTCACAGCCTCCGTCCCCAGTACAGGGGGTCCTCGAGTTACGACGTTGATCCGTTCTTACGATGCGTCGTAACACGATTTTTTCAGCGTAAGTCGGAAATTGAAAATACACATGATTTAATGTAAATACCTATCAATAACAACGAGAGAACAATTCCTTACCTTTATTAGTTTGATTGGCTTGCACACTGGAGAGGAAGCTGCGGTGCTGGAGAGACTGGGGGAGGTTAGTGAAGAGAAAAGAAACTCCAAGAAGTTGCTGGAGATGCTGAGGCAGGTGATTCTTGAGGTGAGGCAGAACATACTAGTACTGGAGATGCTGAGGCAGGTGATTCTTGAGGTGAGGCAGAACATACTACTGGAGATGTTGGGGCAGGTGAGTCTTTAGGTGAGGCAGAACCTACAGAAGGTGCTGGAGATACTGGGGCAGGTGAGTCTGGGTTAGCAGAACATTCAGAAGGTGCTGGAGATTGTGGGGCAGCGAGTCTGGATTAGCAGAGGCAGCTGAGGTAGAGGGTACAGGATCTCCTGCAGGCCTCTCTACCTTCTTAAAATACTGCTCCAGGTTAGTCTGAACAGAGAGCGACCTCTTTTCATCCAAGATCTCCTTGTAACACTGCATCAAATCCATGACGCCTCTGGAAACCCTAGTGAACCTGTCCAAGTTGGGATCCTGAGCCTCAAAAGTTGACAACGCTTGCTGCAACTCTGCAAAACCTCTTATCAAGTCCTGCCTTGGTGAAAGCCTTAGGCTCTGGGGTGGGTGCTTCTTCTTCTTCCTCTATCATCTGCTTCTCCAGTTGTATCAGGTCCTCAGCAGATAACTCCTCGCCCATGAGACTCCAGCAGCTCTGTAACATCATCAACCTCCATCTCCAAATTGATTTCCTTACTCAGGGCAACAACGTTCTTGACAACTAGCTGAACTGTGTCCTCAAACCCATGGAAATCATTCACAAATTGAGGACAAATTTTCTTCCAGACACCATTCATGTTTGTTTGCTTAACCTCCTCCCAGGAATTAGCAATGTTCTTTACAGCATCAAGGATGTTGTAGGATTTCCAAAAGTCCTTCAGAGTCAAGTCCTTCTTGGTTTCAGTTGCCTGTAAAGCCATAGCAATTGTCCTTCGTAGGTAGTAGGCCTTGAACGAAGCAATCACTCCTTGGTCCATAGGCTGTAAAGGGCCGTGGTATTAGGTGGAAGGTAAACCACCTTGACATTAGGGTTGAAGTCTCCCAGCTGGGCAGGGTGTCCAGGGGCATTGTCCAGCACTAGCAACACCTTAAAGGGGATACCCTTGGAGGCGCAATACCGCTCCACACTTGGAACAAAATGGTTTACGAACCAGTCCTCAAAACACTGCAAGTGTCACCCATGCCTTCTTGTTGGACTTCCAAATTACTGGTAGGTTGTTGACCCTTCCAAATGCCCTTGAGTGCCCTTGGATTTTCAGCCTGATACACCAACAAGGGCTTCAGTTTGAAGTCGCCAGCAGCATTACCCCCAAGAAGTAAAGTTAGCCTCTCCTTGCTGGCTTTATGACCGGGTGCTGACTTCTCCTCCTTGGCGATGTAAGTGCGGTTAGGCATACGTTTCCAAAACAAACCTGTCTCGTCTACGTTAAACACTTGCTGAGCAGAATAACCCCCCTCCTTAATTATCTCAGACAACGCTTTAGGAAATTCACTCGCTGCTTTCTCATCCCCACTAGCAGCTTCACCTTGCAATTTAAGGTTATGGTAATTGGCCCGAGCCTTAAATCGCATAAACCAACCCTACTAGCCACAAACTCTTCACTTTCACTTCCCTCCCCCTTTTCTTTTTTCAACGCTTCAAACAATCTTTTCGCCTTCTCCTGAATCACCATAAGGCTGACTGGGATACGCCGTTGATTTTTGGTCTTCCAACCAAAGCAAACACCAATAACCTTTCCATTTCAATTATTAGACCACTACGCTGCTTAGTTATCACTGTCGCTTTCATAGGAGCAGATCCTTTCACATGTTCAACGATGCGCTCTTTATCTTTGATATGGTAGCAACGGTCGAACGGCTAAGGCCAAGCGAGCGGCCAATGTTTGTTGGCGTTTCTCCCTTCTCAGATCGCTTTATAATGTCCACTTTAATTTCCATGGTGATGGCCTTTCTTTTCTTCGATGCACTACCATCAGAAGAGTCCGCCTTGCGCTTGGGAGCCATAACAAAGAGCAAAAAGTTACAAAAACGATACAACACGAGGGAGAGAGAGGCAGTGTAAACAACCAAAATGGCGTATGGGCGAGGAATGAGCGTAGCGAAGCGACGCCGTCCTCTCCCCACAAAGCATATTCTTCCGCCGTGCGCCCGGAACTAGTTCGCGTTTGTTTACGTTGCTTACGACGCTAAACCGCGTAAGACGGAACGACGCAAAATATTATTTTTTATATTTTTATGGGGGCGCGTTCGTAACCACGAAACATCGTAAGTCGAGACCAGCGTAACCCGAGGACTTACTGTAGACTACAAGATGTCATCGCCAACGATGGTGGATGGACTAAATACTGATACATACGTATTTTATAATAAATGGTTATTTTTCAATCTATTGTGAATCCTTAATAATATGGTGCTGTAATATTTGTCTCTTAATTACGTATATATTAAAATGTTACTAACATCAAGTTTGGACTCATTCTAAATATATATATATATATATATATATATATATATATATATATATATATATATATATATATATATATATATATATATATATATATATATATATATATATATATAGGATATAATGTCATTATTACTTGAAACATTTTTAACGTTAGAATTAACATCTGCTGAACGAACACAAACAAACAAAAACGCACATGCTTGCCATCTATAAATGCAGACATGCCGAGCAGTTAAAATCATGCACAAAAATACGATTATTTGATCCAATGATTGTCGGTTGTGACCAAACAAACGTCCAACCATAAGGAAGAATCGACTCCCATAATAACCCCTATGACAAGTCAAGACCTATGCCTCCAATATACTTAAGAGGGTAATGGCGCCCCTTCTGACACCAGCCCCACACTCAGCTCTATTACGCTGTCTCCTTCTTGCTGTTGTCCTCTCTCTTATAACTGTCTCTTTGTTTCTCCTCCTTCAGTGTCTTCTAGGCCTATGGAGGTCTTTCTCTCCTCAACTTATGCTTTCTTTATTTCTTCATGCTTAATTTGAGTTACGTAAGGCCCTACATGATCTGATGCTAGTTGTCTTTGTAATAGTAATAAGAATTTGGAATGCGGCTGTTGATATTACAATTATAATTAAAGAGTAGTAGGTATACTGTTATTTGATAGATAATGCTTTTAATGGTAGAAAGCTAAATCCCATTATTACAAGAGAGCGCCACGAAAACCGAGTTAATTCTTCTGTCGGTAACAGCAAGTAATAATATTATTACGACAAAAGTTGAACAGACGGGTTTTCTCGCCTCCATGATGAGAAAATAAACCTACAGAATAGATTGTTATATTATTTTCCTTAAAGGAGAAATTAGACAGGGGGAGCAGAAGTTATAAACGTGTGCTTGAAAGGGTAGAAGTGAAGGATGGAGGGGAAAATGTTGAGGGAAGACGTGTGGAGGGCGGTGGTCAAGGTGGAGGGGCGGGTTTCATCGTGCGTCTGGAGGCCCAGTTCCAGTGTTACCGGATCACATCCAGCCCTTGTGGCTGAAATGTGTTTACTTATATGTGTGGCCGACTGTACTTGCAAATAACCTTTAGCCAAATCAAGCTTTGAGATGAACTTGGAATTTCCGATTCTATCTAAGCAATCGTCAATCCTGGGTAAGGGAAAATTACTTTGCTTCGTTACACTGTTTACCTTCCAGAAATCAATGCACAATCTATCTGATCCATCTTCCTTTTTCACCAGAACTACCGGGGAACTCCATTCATTCTCGCTAGGTACTATCAAATCATTATCTAGCATTAACTAATATCCTTCCTCACAGATTCTACCTTTTCTGGGCTCAGACGCAGTGGCGGCTCATAGCTAAAATTAGTGGAGGTGCTGCTCCAGAAAACATTTAGCCTTTATTTTAATATTGTGTGAAAGGAAACGAACAGACATAAAAAGAAAATTTATTCAAAAACCTAATTGTTACACTTCAATAATATTTGAAAATCATCCCTGGCAAATTGAAAAACACTATCGAAAATAAGAGCGACGCAAGAACACACCCATTCGCAACAACAGCTGAGACAAGACTGCATCGACGGCAGTCCACGCTCTCCTTTCCGCCACGGGAAACCCTCCCCCTTTCTCCCCGCATTCGTATAATTATGTTGTGTTTAATGTAATTTGCATGGTTCTAGTGCGTTTGTATCACTGTGTGTAATGTTAAGTTCAGCACTCTGGCGCAGTGATGAGTTTCTTCACATGCATGTCCATGTGTTTGTTTGTATTATGACGTTATGTGTGGCTGGCGTCTGATGGGGGGGCTGCAGTCTCACAGTCCCTATTGACGAGCCGCCACTGCTCAGACGATATGGACTTTGCCTAATGGGTTTCGTGTCCTGCAACTCAATATCATGTTCTAAAACATTGGTTAGGCCTAGTTTGTCACTAATAGTTCCAGTATAATTCACTAAAACATTACGTACTTCCCTCACCTTCTCCTTTTCTAGACCCTGATTAAAAACTTCTAAATTCTTAAGCACCTCGGAGTTTTTCTCAAAACTAATTTCTTTCTGGGACAACGTTACTACAGGCATGAGGCATTCGTTATATTTCTTGAGCAAATTTACATGCAGCCACTTTGCTCTATGTTTACCCATATCTGTTAAATAATTCAGATTCCCCCTCTTCTCTAAAATTGAAAAAGGACCTTCGAACTTATACGATAAAGAGGGACCTTCTTTCTTGACTAATACTAAAACTTTATCTCCTACACAGAGATGTCTCTCTTTCGCTCTAAGATCATGTTTCCATTTCGTTTCCCCTTGACTCTCCCTCTCGTTCTCCTTCGCTAGTTGCCAAGCATCTCTTAAACTGTTTTTATAATACTCTAGATTATTGATGTAGTCCTCACTACCTTCTTTATTCATTAAGTTACATTTTAACATTTCCAAAGGACCTTTAGCGGTGTGACCGAAAACAAGCTCAAAAGGACTAAATCCTGTGGTGTCATTTGGTGCCAACCTTAAGGCTAACAGAACAAATGGTAACTTTTCTTCCCAGTCGTGTTCGAAGTTCTTACACAATTTCCGTAAACAACTCTTTAAGTTTGATGAAATCTCTCCACATGCCTTGTGATTCAGGATGATAAGGTGTGGAAGTTACGAGTTTAATGCCTAACTCTTTCATTCTATCCTTGAAATATTTGGATACAAAATTACTAACATTATCACTCTGTATAGTACGAAGCAGACCAAACTTAGAAAAATAATTTAACAATCGTTTAACTACGGTCCTCGCGTTACCGCTTCTTATGGGTACCGCCTCGGGAAAGCGAGTTAGTCTATCAATGATTGTCAACAGATGAATATTCCCTCCCTTACTTCTAGGCAAAGGTCCAACCATATCGATAACTACATTCTCTAAAGGTTCGCCTACCGAAGGAATATTACACAACGGAGCTCTGGGGATTACTTGATTCGGTTTCCCGGCAATTTGACATTCATGACAGCTTAAAACATACCTCTTTACATCATTTTTCATTTTAGGCTAAAAGTACGCCCTACTAATACACTTGAAAGTTTTATTTACTCCCAAATGTCCTTGCTCATCATGTGCTAACTTCAAAACTAGTTCACAAAGCTTCCTAGGAACCACTAATTGTTCGGTGATTTCCCCTTTACTACCTGACTTAGGACGAACATAACGACACAAAACATCGTCCTTTAAACAAAAAGTTTCCTTACACACATCATCGAGATCATCATCCAGCTCACCAAAAATTCGGGTTAGTGTCTCATCCTATCTCTGCAACTTGACTAGCTCATCCTTATTCACGAGGTTAGCGCCTAATTCATCACCGTAACTAGTACTAGATACTGGTACATTTACTGTTACTTTCGACAGCTACACCTTCTGTTTGGCTATCACTGTCAACGATAGATTTAGGTTTCTCAGCCATACTCATGCCAAGATCAACCTCGCCCCCTCTATCACACTTGTTCGAATCCACGAACTTACTCACGTTCGAATCCATGAACTCACTCTCGTTCGAATCCACGAACTCGCACTCATTTGAATCCACGAACAAATTATGACCATAGTCTACGTCTGTATCTAAACCTGACCTAGTTACTACCATCAGGCAGTGGAATATCCCTCACAACAGGATTCACATTCTTGGATAAAGCTAAGTCATTTCCGACAATAATGTCAACATAATCAATGGGCAAACTGTCAACAACTGCCAGTTTCACTTCTCCTGACACTACCCGACTTTCTAAATTCAACTTCAACAAAGGACAAAGAACACAAGTGTTAGGAAATCCACCTAACATGACTTTTTCTTCCATATTGATTTCTGCCCTGTTTGGCACACACTCTCTCCTAATAAGTGAGACAGCAGCTCCTGTGTCTCGAATCTACTCCTCCAAGAGAGGAAACTACGCCATGACAGAAATTCGCCAAAAAATTTCCTAGTTTCTCTTATCACATCATTCCTGCTTGATGAAAGGTTAACTAGAGACACTGGTTTCTTACCGTCCTTCCTTTCTACTGCACAATTTCTTGTTAAATGTCCTTTCCCATTACATCGGAAACAAGTTAATTCTGAGCCACTAGATGCCACCTTACTCTTACAAACCTTAGACGTATGACCAGGTTTTCCACATGTATAACAGGAATAGTCACTTTTACTCGCATTGCTATTACTAGAACTGAAACCTTTACTGCTTTGTACTCTACCAGACGAAGGATCATTTCGTTTCTTACTAACACTCAAATTAAGAGTTAGACTATATTCGTCAGCTAACCAAGTTGCTCCTGCAAAAGATACCTCTCGCCTATCTTCTACATAAAGCTCAATCTCAGAGGATACGTTATCTTTGAAGTTTTCTAACAACACTAAGTTCTTCAAACCATCAAAATCCTCAACTTAACCAATCAAAAAACAGCCTTTCTAACTTCTTACCGTATTCTACACATGTAATATTTTCATCCTTTCTCAAATTTCTAAATTTCTTACGGTACGCCTACAGTACTAACCTGTACGCGCTAAGAACAGTTTCTTTTACAATATCATAATTATCACATTCCTCCTTTGACATGCAACTATACACAGCAAGCGCCTTACCACTCAAAACTGACTGTAAATATAAAGTCCACATTTCTTTAGGAGAACCTACTCTTTCCATTAACTTCTCAAAACACATGAAATATTTTGTTACATCTTCCTCATCAAACTTTGGTACTTATTTC
Organism: Macrobrachium nipponense; assembly: GCF_015104395.2. Classification (NCBI taxonomy): domain Eukaryota; kingdom Metazoa; phylum Arthropoda; class Malacostraca; order Decapoda; family Palaemonidae; genus Macrobrachium; species Macrobrachium nipponense. The sequence goes on from NC_061092.1 coordinate 19,606,531, forward strand.
AGCACTGCACTCATACCTAACGTATCAGCTTCGTTTTCGTTCTCGCCTGTTTGACTATTACGAGTACTTTCCCTCAACCAAGCAATTTCCAACTCATGCATACGTTCTTTCTCTCTTTCTTCCTGCTCATGCATACACTCTTTCTCTCTCTCTTCCTGCCGCATTACCAGCATTTCTCTCTCTTGCTGCATTTTCATTACTTCTCTCGCTTGCTGCACTTCCCTCTCGGCTGCTCTTTCCTCTCTCTCAACCGCTCTTTCATCTCTCTTGTACTTCTCTCTTTCTTTCTTTTCAACATACTCACGGAGATCATTCCTCTCTAGACCTTGGAGCTTACCTGACTCAATAAACTCTTTCACCATCTCACTCATTCTGGCTCTTTCTATATTCTCCCTGTTTCAAACTGTTAAAGCTGAATATTACTGGTCAAGGTCACCACAATGTTACGAACCGAGAGACGTCCGCTTCAGGTTCGATATTATGATAAACAAAAAGAATTCAACACCAAAGTTGAAACTGGGGATACGAATATAGAAAGACACTAACACAACAAAGGTTTATTTACAAGCTTACTAACAAAGATAAATGCAGAATGGTGTCTCCTATTTACATAAAAAAGGTAAAATCTTACACTGCATGAACTGGGGAACAGTGAGGTAATGAAGGTACTTGCCAACCAGTTTTGTAACGAAGCGATGGCTTCACAAATGGAGAACTCTAATTGTTAGATGCCTTCTTGCCTCCGTATTGCAGAAAATAATGTCTACTCTTGATACTTGAAGGGCAGGAACTCCCTAAAACCTCTAGCAGAACGTTTCTTCTCTGAAGTTTTGCTCAACGTCAAAATAACTCAGTCGTCTACTCCTGAAGACGACTTGACCAGAATTCGACCAAATCTCGGGCACTTTTTTTTCTCTGATCCTTCGTCCTTCTTCTCTTATCTCACGCTGATCTCTGCTGCTGATCTCTCACTGATAATCTGATCTGTGGCTCTTACTGATGATCTCTTACTCTGTGACTGACTGATGATCTCCCTTCTCCTACTTTGTCCGTCGTATTTATACGCCATTTTGGGGGCGGGGCCTACGGCGAGCGTCACAGACTCCCGAGATTACCGGAACGATTTAGAAGTTTCTCGACAAAGTATTGCATCAGAAGTCGTGCCATTTCTCATGACACTTCGGCGCCTGTCAAGTTCCACAAAACTCCTGCCAATTCTAGAACCATCATGAGAACAGGCACCTCCAACACATGCGCGAATGCCTCCTTGCTGCAGAATTTCTCGAAGATGCGTTTTCCTTTCCTTTATCTTTCTTTGCTATACAGCAATTAACATTACAGCGATCAATATACCTACTATAGAAAAAGTCAAATCCAAAGAAATACCTGATGTGCCCCTATTACTTACATCTACCTGTGATGTGGGCAACAATGTTTGTAGGATGTGAGTTATGTTTAATGGTAAGTTCATCTAACACTTGCTCATCTATACCTAGGTAATTTCAACCTCTGCCCAACTTATTAATACTTCATTAACAAACTAGCATAAAGCTAATCTGCACAAGTAATATAGCCTAGCCTGTAGGCTAGCTACTATATGAATACCTAGTTTGTTTGTTTCTATAGTATGGTGCTTTTACTTTGCATGGAACCAGTGGTCATTCAGCAACAGGACCAACGGCTTTACGTGACTTCCAAACCACGTCGAGAGTGAACTTCTATCACCAGAAATACACATCTCTCACTCCTCAATAGAATGGCCAAGAATCGAACCCGCCATCACAGAGGTGGGACGCCAACACCACACCAACCACGCCACCGAGGATGAATACCTAATATACAAAATCCGAGCAACTTCTTGCAAAACCTTTTGTTGTTTATGTTAAAAGTCCTCCAAGGCCTAATTCCCTTCCACTACCCCAAACAAGGCCCGTCACCGACATTCAACAGTTTGCAAAAGCAAACATTTTCCACTCAAGCTAAAAGACCAACCCTAGGCCTACCTTTGATCATTACAGCCTAAGCCCAGGCAACCATTGGCATATTCAATTAGCCTAAGTTGACTTGGGATACTTACATTTCATTGTACAGTAGGCACCATGAAAAATATTTTGGGTAACCATAATTTGCAAAGGACTTAGTCTAGGGATAGAAGGCAAGACCCGATGCATTTATGCATACTTTAAACCCCAAAATGGTAGATCTAGGGTACTTATCCGCGGTGGCCTAGACTATGGCAGCTGCGGTTTTTCTATGCAGTTTTACTTACTGAACAAGAATTTTAATTAATATTTATTCGGACAACTTTAATTAACCACCAGGGTCCAGTACTGAACACAGCGAAATACATTGGACGGCCCAATCCCTAGTGGATGTCGTATCGGGAACAGGCTTATTCGGACCTTGGCTGATTCGGACCAGGCTGATTCGGACCATGTACTGGCTCATTCGGACCTTTATTCAGGCTTATTCGGACCTTCATATGATTGGCCGATTTTTCTATGCAGTTTTACCTCCTGAACAAGAATTTTAAGTAATATCTATTCGGACGACTGTAATTAAACCCCAGGGGCTCGTACTAAACACGGCAAAATACATTTGACTCCCCAATTCCTGGTGGCTTTCGTATTCGCAGGGACGAAACGATACGGAATGCTTATATAGAAATACCCAATGCTATAATATAAAATTATTTATGGGTCCGAATCAGCCTAGCAAATGGTCCGAAACAGCCAAGATTAAGGTCTGAATCAGTCACGGTCCGAATAAGCCTGCATCCGTCATATCCGTGGTAACGGTTACGTTTCCTTGCAGTCCTTGCGGAGTGCTTCTGTAGAAATACCCCTACCAATTGGCTAGGTAGCAGGCTCTATCGTAGCCTATATATGGGTCACTTGCACTAAACCTTTACCCTATAGCTAGTAGCTACTCGACCTAGAAGCAGAAGGACCTCCTCATGTCTACCAGACCCCTTAAACTACACATTTCTTTTATGAAAAATTTTAAGAAAATTAAATGAAGAACGGATATACTATACAAATGGACTACATAGCTAATTAAAAAATATCAACATACCTTCATTATGATTAAATTTAATCCCCAAAGAGAACATCGACAACTTTCCAAGATTGTCGACTACGGATTACATTCAAGGAGCCTGGAAAAATTATTTTCACTAACACATCATCGAATCAGAAGGCTTCATAGCCGGATGCAGGCTGATTCGGACCATTTGCTAGGCTGATTCGGACCCATACTAATAATTTTATGTTATACCAATGGGTATTTCTATATAAGCGTTCCGCATCTTCGTCCCCACGAATACGAAAGCCACCAGGAATTGGGGCGTCAAATTCTTGTTCAAGGGGTAAAACTGCATAGAAAAATCGGCCAATAAAATGAAGGTCCAAATAAGCCTGGATAAAGGTCCGAATGAGCCAGTACATGGTCCGAATCAGCCATGGTTCGAATAAGCCTGTTCCCTTCATAGCCAACTGTTGAACGCCTTTCCAGCCGTCAGCCAATCATCAGACTCAACCTGACAAGAGAAAAGATATTTTTTTGAGAAACCGAAAGAATAATTTAATTTCTAAGACGGGACATGGTGTGTCCTAAACCTTCATCGGAATAAGTGTTAACACAATACATTGATCAGAAATGGTAGATGTCAAGGAGACATATGAAAAAACTTAAAGGTCCTTCACCGGGAAGTTGGCTGTCTGTCTTGTGGATGTTTTCCTATTGTCACCATAATTTCACTGCAATTATAACGCGATCTGCTTTAACGCCCTCTGTATTTTTTTTTCTTTTTGTGCGCATGGAATAATAAACATGGTTCAGTCGATAAATCTGCCAACTGATTTGGAATGAACGCGATATCTTGTAAAAAAAAAAAAAAAAAAAAATAGCTTTCACAGCTAATTTGCAGAGCAACAAAATGTCAAAAATCACTCGTATGAAAGCATCATTGTCAAAAGAAACAAAATTGCAGCGCAGGTTGCAATATGAAAAAGCAGTATTATTTATGAAATGCATTTATAATAATTTTAAATATTAATGTATTTTCAGGACACTAGTGCTCAAAAATGAATAGTAATGCATGAAGACCATTAGTACCAGTTTTTAAAGTTCATAACCTTTAGCAAGTCACGCCTTTCAATGAAAGCTAATTTCAGCATTTACTGTATACAAGCATCTTACAAGTAACAGCTAGCTTAGTATCTTGTACCACCCTTTGAAGACGCCCTACAGGAGTTGCTTATTTACTTCTAGCTTAGTATCTTGAACCACCCTGTTGAAGACGCCCTACAGGAGTTGCTTATTTACTTGTTCCGTAGGAGCATACATAATAGCAATCATAGGTGCATAACACCATTAACTCACAACCGCACCTCTTACGTTAAGCCCCTTTTCAGTCTACATGATCTAGCCTAATTCTTACTTCAAGTCCATATCTATGTTCAAGTCTTATATACAATTATTTACTATTCTCTATAACTTATCTTCTATAGCTTACTTCCTGAACACCCTATATACTGCCTCTTTATCAATTCAATCCTAAGGATTTTCTCCCGTCATCTTCAAACTTTTCATATTACACGCTTGATCCACGTGCAAGCTCTCTCTTTTGTTTAAACTTGTTCTTCCCTTATCAACTACAGTAAGTAATTTCTCAATCAATTTCGTTCTCCACCTTCCTAAATAATAATGATGACCTTTCATTGCCTTGACATTTAGACAATGGAACATTCATGTGTGTGTGATATCATGCAAGTATGTCTTTTCCTTTATCTTTTGAGTACAATAGAGTATCTGAATTAGAGTGCATAACATACAGAAAAATGTCTTCGCCTCAGCGATACCGACTGATAAGATAGAAAACTGAAGCACATTGAACGGCTGTTATCAAATGAAAAACTTGTCTCCAGGGATCAAGAGCGAGGCGGTCGCTTGAGTTGCCAGTGTCTATTTATAAGAAGAATTTTTCTGCTGATTCTTCTTCTTGTCGGAAGGACGTGGCAGGTATTCGGCAATTTGTTAAGTCTTCCCCCAGAAGTTGACAGCAGTCTTCGAAGTCCTTTTCAACGCAAACCGGAGATAGATATATCTAGACATCATGGCAGCTCAGGTAGGAATTATTTTACGTGTAAAAGCTCGCCACATTCTATTGATTTCATGTTCTATTGAGCAAGCTTGTAGCTAATAGGTATATGGACAGGCCACGCAGGCCAGCTACCATCAGTGCAAGCCACCCTCCGAAAAAGTACATTATAACGCGTCCTGACACCCGAGATGGGCATCAGTCGCGACTTGTTGTTGGTGAGAAACGGAGCTAAAGACCTCTACTCTCCTTTCGAAGTAAGTATTTTCCCCAAAGTTAGAAATTAAGGCCAAATTTTAAGATTTAAACAGATTTAAACAGAGGGTACTGAAAATGGCGCCCACGCAGTGGAAATCTCACCAAAACGCTTTAGAAATTTTTACTTACAACTAAAAATGTTTCGAAGATTGACGCCATCTCGATGTTTACGGAGTAGCTTGTGTCAATAAACTAACCATTTCCTGTGATAAATCCGCACACCACTTGTACCCACAGACGCTGGAGCAACTTTTATCACAACAATCGAAACACGATTTCTCATCAACAACAAGCCAGGCGTAAACAGCTGTTTGGGGTAGAAGATGACGAGAAGCGTTCTCTTGGCTAATTTTTCTTTTTAAATAGTAGTAAAACATCAATATTTTACATATTTATGATGATTAATTTGAAAATATTCGTTATTGAAAAAGTAACTCGCCTCTGACTCAAATTTAAGTAATTATTTTTCTGAATTAGAACGTTCTTTCAAGTTCTGTATTATGACGTCACGACATCTTGACTTTCGTACCTATTGTAAATAATTGCTATACTCAACTGTCATTGCAGAACAGTTTTACCAGTTATTCGTGCAGATTGTTATCAGCTATACATGTAATTGTTATAATCGTAATGCGCATATATCTTTATTATTTACTTTTTGGATATATGAAGATGTTTTACTGCTGGATTATCGCCGTAGTGTGACGCAATCGTTTTCGGTCCATGGGCCTCTGTCTGTTTTCGCACCATAAGAAATTATGGGGCCGAATTTGCAATGACCAGAAATCGTTAAAAGAGAAAGTTAGCATTGAGGGCATATGTTTTGACTGAGAAAAATACAAATTTATTCAATAGCTAGCTTGTAAAAAATACTTGGTTTATAAAAACTTGATTGACAACTAAGCAGCATGTCTACTATGGGTTTTCAGAGACAGTGCAAGCACGTTTTTGGGCAATACCTATTTCTGTAACGAACACTCGTAACAGAACGAGATTTTGCTATAGTGCATTACACCCAGTGCCGTAATTTATAAGGGTATCGTGAATCACTAATCGTAAAGAATAACGACACTTGGTCCTTGTACCAAGAGACAAAAACTCCATTATGCAGAAATGGATACGAACACGCGTATAAAGCTCCACCTACCCTCTCCCCCCCACCCCCCCCCCCCCCTCCACCGCCATCCCTTTTCTTTTCTTCGTTCCTCCGCCTTCCTTTCTCTCTCTCTCTGTTGCCATTCGGTATGTGTTGACCCTCCAAACTGGGTATAAGACTACACACAAAACGTTGAAATTGGTGAAATTAGGCTATGTATTGGAAGTATATATACATAAATATTAAAGCAATTTTATCATTATTGCATTACTATGACAACTAGAATTCATGGAAACAGTTTATAATAATGGAACGGCGTATGTGTGAAGCCTCCACTAATGTGGCAACGATGATTTTGCCATTCTTAGCATGCAAACATTAAAGCATGCAAACATTAAAGGTTACATTTATTTCTGGCATACGATTATTTAAGAAATTCAAAATACTAATAAAGACTGAAATCAATGAAAGTGCTAGCAAAAACAAAAAAGCAAAAAAAAAAAAAACGTAGTCGTTCCTCTATGCACTTTTCCGTATTCGTTCCTCTATGGTTTTTCGGCAGCCAGATGTACGAAAACGTTAGAAACATTTGATTTTATCTACGTTAGAAATATCTGTAATTTTTCGGGGTAATTTGGTTGCTAAAAAGGGATAATATACATGAATTAAATCAAATTTTTTAAATAACAATGTAAATTTAAACTAAATAACGAGTAAAGTAAACAGTTTAGGGAATAAAACTTTGCAGTTTCGTCGTCTGTCGTCGTCTGTCGTCGTCTGCTGTTTGTAATTGTGTTTATGGCGCGCGCGCTTAGAAACCAGGAACAGCAACGGGTTTAAAGTGCAATGTGGAGTGAACTGAGACCAAAATGTGTATAATAACAATCAAATAAGCACTGTGGAGTTTCAGTTGTGATGGCAGTAAGGATAAAAACCGCCGATTACAAGGTAAGAATGAATTCAGTTCCAACCATAACCCCGGGAATAACAAGTTTCATACTTTCACTAATATAGGCAACAAAATGTTGTTTTATTGTGCTGATTACAACTGCAATCTTGAGTAAGATCAATAAACGTTACATACATACGCTAACATTGTTCAAATGAGTGCTGGGAAGGCTGGGGAAAAGATGGTGTCCGTCACTGATGAGAACCGTCCATGCAAAACGTAGCCGCCATATTGGATTTCAAAACTGCCTTGAAACATATTTTACGAAGAGCTCACATGCTTATTTTAGTTCGTATGGGGCTTTCATATATCACAATATGTTGACGAAACTTCAGTCTTTTAAATGGTATGCTTAGAGTTGCAATTGTATTCATGTTTCACCAATTAAATATCGAGTGAATAAGACCCGTCCACCGTGATGAGGGTTGGCCTGAACTGATGTTTCCCCCTATTTTCCATGAATTGTGAAGTAAATGAAGTAACAGAGGCGACAGCAAAAAGGGCTTTGTTGCTTTCTTCAGTTGGAGTAGTGACATTTTCCACTATCTGTAAGTTAACAGCACCGAAATTGCCGTCTGCAGTTCCATTTGATGACCTAGTAAATCAACTAAAGTCGCATTTTATAACAAAACCAAGTTATCATAGAGCATTGTGTGATTTCCTACAGAGGAAGAAGAAAAGTAGTGAGTCCGTTGAAGGAATATTATGCAGAACTAAAATTGTTAGCTCAACAGTGTGAATTTGATAGTGATTTTGACCGAAGGTTGAAGGAACAATTATTGGTTGGTATTGATAATGAAGTATATTTTAAGGTTTTATTAGCTGATCCTTTTGAGTTTAAATCAATCTCCTCTCGTGAATTACTTGCCAAGGTTACCAATTTAGAAACTGCTTATGTTACTGAATGTAGTCCTACTTCAAGTTCTTTTATAGATAATAGGCCTGCAGGTACTGTTAACAAGGTTAGGCATAAGGTAATTAGGCCTAGGCCTAATTCTAGTGCAGACTCTAAAGGGAGAGGTAAAAGTGATTATTGTAAAGTTCAAAGTAAATGCATTCATTGTGGGCGCGATAACCATTTAGCTAATAATTGTAGATTTAAGAATGCTAAATGTTATTCCTGTGGCAAGGAAGGCCATGTTAGTACAGTGTGTCCCAATAAAAAGGCTAGAAATAAATCTAGGAATGTTAATACAGTGCATGATGTAGAGGAGTCTACTAGTAAGGATATTCCTGTTAATGAAAGTTTCCATGATTCTTATGATTTATTGAAACTTTTTGATGTTAATGTGAATTCTATTGATTTTGTCGATGATTATGAGGAACCATATAGAGAAATTTTAAGGTTAAATGGGTTTCCCCTAGAGTTTGAATTAGACACTGGCAGTGGTGCATCCACTATTTCACGGCATGATGCTAATAAATTGAATTTAACCCCATTACCAACAAGGAAACGCTTAGCAAATTATGATAAAGCTGAAATGCAAGTGTACGGTGAAATAAATTGTGATGTTTCTTTTAAAGGCCAAATGGTCCAGGGACAAAGTTTTTTGTTGTAGATAATGATTTAAATTTAGCAGGCAGGTCTTTGATGAAGAAATTGAAATACCAGTGGGTACAAATTGATAATGTGTGTGATGATAAATTTAAAGGTCCTCTTATTACCCCAAGTAGTGCATCTAGGCCTAAGCTTGATTGTGTAAAAATGTTCAATGAGTATCAGGTGGTGGAAGGATCACCCATTACAAATTATGAATGTCAATTAATGTTAAAAGAAAATGCTGTGCCTAAGTATTTTAAAAGCTAGATCTGTTCCTTATCATTATAAATGTAAAATTGAGAATAGTTTTGAAAGAACTAGAAAGTAAAAATATAGTGAGCAAGGTCGAGCATGCTGGAGATTGGGCCAGTCCTATTGTTCCTGTAATGAAGCCTAATGGTGAAATAAGGATTTGTGTAGATTGTAAGTATCTCAATACCCAAACCAGTGTTAATACCTTCCCATTACCGAGATGGATGATATTTTGGCAAATGTAGGTTCTTGTCAGTATATTTCGAAGTTGGATTTGAAAAATGCATATTTACAGGTATCTGTGAGTGAAAATTCTCAACAATATTTGATTATGAATACTCATTTGGGATTATATAAGTTTCATAGATTGCCTTTTGGGTTGTCGTCAGCACCAGGTATATTTCAGAGGTTTATCTCTGAATTATTGGCAAATATTGAGGGTGTTCATGTATTTTTTGTTTAGATGACATATTGATTGTCGGAGCTACCAGGAGGAACATGACAAGAGTTTATGTAAGGTTTTATCAATTTTGCAACAGAGAAATGTTAAATTGAATAAAGATAAATGTATTATTGGTTCTAGGGAAGTACCTTATTTAGGATACATTTTAAGTTGTGATGGAATTAAACCTGACCCAAAGAAAATAGAGGCAATTTTGGAAGCTCCAACCCCTCACTCTGTTCAGTCTTTAAAATCATTTTTGGGGCTATGTACTTATTACAATAGGTTTGTACCTCAGTTCAGCTCTATTTTATGTCCTTTATATAATTTAACCCAAAAGAATGTGGAGTTTCATTGGGCAGCAGTTCATGAAGAAGCTTTTCAGAGTATTAAGGAAGCTTTGGGAAGAGCTGATATTTTGGATAATTTTAACCCCAATGCTACCATGATTTTAGAAGTTGATGCTAGCCCTGAAGGAGTGGGAGCTGTTCTTAAGCAAGAATATAAGGATAGAATTTCTACTATTTCTTTCAAAAGTAGAAAATTATCTAATGCTGAGTGTAATTATTCTCAAATTGATAGAGAGGCTCTATCCATTATTTTTGGAGTCAAGAAGTTTTCTGATTATCTTTTGGGTAGGAAGTTCGTTATCAGGACGGACCATAAACCCTTGACTCATCTATTTAACCCTAGTAAGTCTATTCCACAATTATCTAATGCTCGTATTCAAAGGTGGGCTTTATTTCTATCAGGTTTTGATTTTAAAATTGAACACATTAAGGGAGTGCATAATACAGTGGCAGATGCTCTTAGTAGGCTACCATTGTGTAGAGATGATGCTGATTTTCATGTACCAGGAGAATATGTAAATTTGATTAATATTTTGGATAAGAATTCTTTTGATGTTACAATGGTAAAAGAATGTATAGAAAGAGACACTGTTTTATGCAGAGTACGAGATTATGTAAGGAAGGGGTTCCCCAAGGAAAAGGTGATGGAAATTAGTATGTTACCTTTCTATAAATTGAGAAATGATCTTTCTTTGCATGACAATGTATTACTCTATAGGAATCGTGGATTTTGGTTCCTGAGATGTTGAGAAAGCGTGTTATGGAAATGCTTCACGAGGGCCACCAGGGTATTGTTGCCATGAAAGCTGAAGCAAGGTCTTTTGTATATTGGCCCAACATGGACCAAGATTTAGAACAAATGACTTCCAACTGTGCATTATGCATAACAAATCTCAAAACATAAGGGCATTTCACCTTTATCTTGGCCGTCAGTAGATAGACCTTGGTCCCGCTTGCATGTAGATTATTGTGGACCCATTGACAACATGCAATATTTGATTATTATTGATTCCTTTTCTAAATTTATTGATGTCTATGCTTGCAAGAATATAACTTCAGAGGGTACCATACAATGTTTAAGGTCATGTTTTGCTAATTATGGTATTCCTGACACAATTGTATCTGATAATGCAACTTGTTTTATGTCTAGGGAGACTCAGAATTTCTTTCAGAAAAATGGTGTTAGACATTGTTCAGGAGCACCATATAATCCAAGTACGAACGGGCTGTCCGAATATTCAAAACTAATTTCAAAAAGTTTGATTGTAATTTGCCTGTAAAAACCAGAATGGCAAAATTTTTGTATACCTATAGACGTACAGTACAGTCTTCTACTGGCTGCTCCCCAGCTGAATTATTGTTTGGAAGGAAATTTAAGGGTCCATTAGATGTTATAATGCCTAAACAAAGAGATGAGTGTTATGTTCATGAGTCTAAATTCAGAGTTGGCGATGCAGTATATGCCAAGAATTTTTGGTAAAGGACCAGAATGGGTGGAAGCTAAGATTATCAAAGTTCTTGGTGAAAGAAATTATTTGGTTTCTGTAGAGGTTAATGGTATTTTGACTTGGAAGCGTCACCTTTCACAGTTATTTGAGAGAAAAATGTATAATACTAGAGTAACTGATGAACCGTCACTATTAGAAGATACAATGATTCCTTATGTTATACTAGAGTAACTGATGAACCGTCACTATTAGAAGATACAATGATTCCTTATGTTCCTGTAGTTTCTTCTCCCCGTAATGTACAAGGATTAGAAGAAACAAATAACACTATTCAGAACTCGGGTATGATTTGTAATCCCAATGTAGAAGTAGTAGGATCAGAGAACAGTAATTGTAAGTAAAATGTTGAACGCGTTTTGGTGAGATTTCCACTGCCGTGGGCGCCATTTTCAGTACCCTCTGTTTTAAATCTGTTTAAATCTTAAAATTTGGCCTTAATTTCTAACTTTGGGGAAAATACTTACTTCGAAAGGAGAGTAGAGGTCTTTAGCTCCGTTTCTCACCAACAACAAGTCGCGACTGATGCCCATCTCGGTGTCAGGACGCGTTATAATGTACTTTTTCGGAGGGTGGCTTGCACTGATGGTAGCTGGCCTGCGTGGCCTGCTTTGATGTTTTACCCTAGGTACCTATGTTGATGGGGTAGCCCAGCGTAATCCAGACTAGCTACCTAATTAGTGTAAATTATCCTACCTAGCTACTATTAGGATTATTAAGGAGACTTAAAATCACAGCATTAAACTCCAGTATTGAGTTAGGTATACTATTAAAGTACCCTAATTAGACTACTAGGTATAAGCTTAGGTAATCAACTTTCGTGCTAAGGCCTACCTGGACTATCCTACCTACTATGTCTACCTAGCCTACCTACTAGGTACCTACTACCTAGCTAGTAGTTGCTTCTGAAATACGTGACCATTATTTTTAAAAGTGCCCATAATTACTACATACCTACTAGTATATAGTACCTAGGTAGGTAGTATAGCCCTAGGTACGTCAGCTCTGCAGTCATTAGCTAGCTACTCCCATCTCGCCAAATGTTTACCTAATAGGGTAAAAAACCGCATTGTACAGGGGTGGACTATGTATAATCAATGTGTACAACCCCAAGAAAAGTACATTATAACGCGTCCTGACACCGGAGTAGAGGTCTTTAGCTCCGTTTCTCACCAACAAGAAGTCGCGTCTGATGCCCATCTCCGAAGTCAGGACGCGTTATAGGCTAATGTACTTTTTTGGGGTTGTACACATTGACCGTATACCTAATGTCCACCCCTGTACCATGCAGTTTTTTACCCTACTAGCCTAGGCTAGATACCTAGTAGATAGCACTTAATTTCTTGCCAGACAGATGAACTAGGTACCTAGGTATAGCATAGTACTAGCTATGTTTATCTAGGTAGGGTAAAATACCGAATGGCCAGCCTCTACTGTAGCGTGACCACCTTCCTGAAAAAGTACTCTTAGGTAACACGTCCTGTAACCCAGGATAGACATTAGTCAAGAGCCAGCGTCCATCGAAGCAACAATTCAAGACCTAATTTCCTCTCGAAGTAAGTTTTTTTCTCCTAGCTAATTCACAAATTAAGGCCATAATTTCCCATTTTTGAGGTGGTCAGACTACGGTAGAGGCCGGCCATTCGGTATTTTACCCTATACCTACGATAACCTACTACCTAGTTAGCCTATATGTTTATCTAGGTATAGCATAGCTAGGTATGTGTTTTATTTGCTTCTGGCCATTATTATTGTTGCAAACTAGCCTAGCTAGCACTTTTTTTTTTTTTTTTTTTTTTTTTTTTTTTTTTTTTTTTTTTTTTTTTTTTCCCTCAATCTCTAGCTAACAGTTATAGTAGGGACCTAAAGTTGGATACCAGTATATTGGTTAACCCCTGTGTTCTTAGAGTAGAAAAAAAAATGACAACCAAATAGCCTAAGCTGGAAAAATAGTGATCATGAGTGATGTTCAATGTCTTGGTGTACGTATTAGTGTTAGTCATAGAACATATTAGCCAATTAATGGAATTTATCCTAACCTCTCCTTTCATAACCTAGCCTATGGTGCTAGATCATTCTTGACATTTGGGGGTAGCCCCTAGACCCCCACCTAACAAAACCTATAGTTTTCAAATTAAATTATGGGGAAACATCGACTGGACTAGCTGATCCAGTTTTCACCACATGTGGATCCACCCTTCGAAAAAGTACTTTTAACACGTCCTGACACCGGAGATGGGCTCCAGTCACGAGTCATCCGTGGTGAGAGCAACAGCTCGAGACCTCTACTATCCTTTCGAAGTAAGTGTTTTCTCCAAAGTTAGAAATTAAGGTCATATTTTAAGATTAAACAGAGGTTAATGAAAGTCTAGCCATGCACAGTGCAAACATACCTCCATGACGCTTTCAAAATTTTTACTTATAACACCAACAATTTAGAAGATTGACACCATCTCGATGTTTGCGGAGTCGCTTGTATCAATAAACTTTCCATTCCATGTGCTAAATCTGCACACCACTTGTACCCATAGACACTGGGACACTTTCTTCACAACATTCGTCAACAATGACACCAACCGCGGCTTATCCAAGGAAACTAGGATGTTTTGGTAGAAGAAGAAGAAGAAGCGTGCACTAGATAATTATTTAAATAAATAGTTAAACATCGATATAAGGCCATGAATTGCATAAAATTTTTACATATTCATGATTATTAATTTGAAAATATTCGTTGTTGAAAAAGTACATAGGTACCTGACTCAAATATCAACAGTTTTGCTGTGATCAGTACCTACGGCGTTGTTCGCGCTCTTCTGTTGTTCATCAGTGTTGCCAATTGGTATGTGTTTACCCACCAAACTGGGTATGACTTGTACAAAACCGGGGAAATAAGTGAAATTAGCGTATCTATTTGTAGTATGTATACATATTAGAGCAATTTTATCATTATTGCATTACTATGACACCTAGAATTCATGGAAACAGTTTGTAAATGCATCGGCATATGTGTGAAGCTCCATAAATTGGCAACCATGAGATTTTGCTGTTGTCTGCTCATATCTACATTAGAAATATTTGTAATTTTTATACATTCAACTTACCTGGCAGATATATACATAGCTATTGACTCCGTCGCGCCGACAGAATTTCGAATTTCGCGCACACGCTACAGGTAGGTCAGGTGATCCACCGTGCTGCCGCTGGGTGGCAGGAATAGGAACCATTCCCGTTTTCCATCAGATTTTTTCTGTCGGCCATACTGGCAACATCGTTGTTGGTATCTCCGGCTGGATTTCTTTTTTGGATACAATTGATCATCGTTTTGGACCCTTTGGTGACGTATTTGGATCGTTGTACTGGCATACGCTTTTGTGGATCGTTATTTGGATTTTGGCTTGGAATTTTCATCATGATGTCTGATTCTGGAAGTGTGGTGAGAATGTGTGTGAATGAAGGGTGCAAGGTGAGAATGCCGAAAGCTTCGGTTGATCCTCACACTGTATGTAAAATATGCAGGAAGTATGAATGCTCGATGGATAACACTTGTCATGAATGTGAGAGTTTGAGTGCTGAAGGGTGGAAGTCTCTAACTTCTTATTTAAAGAAATTAGAGAAAGACCGGTTAAGGAAGTCATCTTCCAAAACCAAGCCTAGCTCTCAGTCTTCAAGTGGTTTGGTGAGTAATATTGTACCCTCCTCTAACATTATGAACGCTCCTTGTAATATTTCAGGTCCTTCTCCGAATGCAGATCCTACGGACTCTGCTTCGGAGATCGCAAGCCTTAAAGCTGCGCTTATGAAAATGGAGCGTAAAATGGCTGCCATAGAAGGTAAGCAAAGTAGTGCTGTGGAAAGTGATGTGAATCTCCCCAGTGAAGTGGAGGAGGCGTCTGATTGGCTTCACAACGCTCCCAGGCCTAGACCTCTTTCAAGCTCACAAGCCCAGAGGAGAAGGAATGTCAAAAGCCTTACGGAGGTTATGGAGGATCCCCACCAGTCAGACGTCTCTTCGGCAGAATCTGTAACGTCACAGACTGCCAGAGAACGCATTAGAAAAAGCGTTCTACGTGAATGTTTTTCGTCTTAGACGAATTCCTCACCTAAAAGAGGATGGAGATCAGCGGATCGTTCTCGTCCCTTGAAGAGGATCTGGGAAGAATTGGGCATAAACTCGAGCCCGGAACGTTTTTCGGAGGACTCCCCAACAGAGATTAAGAAAGCTAAGGTTTTGGCTTCTCCCGCTAAGTCGTGGAGAATGGAGAAAGAAGGCTCTCCTTCCTCTCGTTTAGACCAGAGAGAAGAAACGACTAAGATATTAAAGGATATGCAAAAGAGTATTGCTTCTCTAGTCGGGGTTCTTTAGAGAGATCCTCCAAGAAGAAAGGATGTTAATCTTCCTGTGAAGAAGTCAAAAAATCCTTACTATCAACCTCCCAGAAAAGAAGATTCTTCTTCGGATGAAGGGTCTATTTTTCACAGACCCGCGAGTTCGGGGCGCGAGGCGCCAGCCAGGCGTGAAGCGCCAGCCGAGCGCGAAGCGCCAGCCAAGCGCGAAGCGCCAGCCAGGCGCGAAGCGCCAGCCAGGCGCGAAGCGCCAGCCAGGCGCGGAGCGCCAGTCAGCCGCAAAGAACTACCAGGTAAGCGCGAGGCGCCAGCCAGGCGCGACGCGCCAACCAGGCACTATCCAATATCGCATGAGACGGCCAAGCGCGAGAAGCTAGCCAGGCGCGAGGCGCCAGCCGCGCGTGAGAATTCTTACAAGCAGGAAAAGACAATCAGGCGCGAAGCGCCAGCCAGACGAGAAGCGCCAGCCAGGCACGATGCGCCAGACTACCGAGAAGCGCCAACCAGGCGAGAAGCGCCAGCCAGACGCGACGCGATAGACGGCCGCGAAGCGCCAACCAGGCGTGAAGCGCTAGTCGAGCGCGAGGCGCCAGCCGCACTAGTCGAGCGCGAGGCGCCAGCCGCGCGAGAGGAGACAGCGAGGCGCGCGAGAAGATTCAACCAAGCGCGAAGCGCCAGTCAGGCGCAAGGCGCCAGCTGAACATGAAGAGCTGCAAGAGCGAGAAGTTATAAGGGGTAACAGAAGATCTTTATATAGTCATGTAATGTCTTCAGATAGCGAGTCTCCTACAAATAGAAACCCTAATTCAAGGAAGCAACCTGGTACATCGAAGGTTACGGTTTCAACCTCCATGTCTCAGGATGTTTTAGTGGATAAGAAAGGGAGAGCTTCTAGATCTGTCAGTCTCTCTCCTTCTAGGAGTATTTCTCCTAAAGGGAATAGGTCTACGGACAAAGATTCTAATAAAAGAGCTCGCTCTCCTTCTATGATGGAGTTGGATGAAGTGTCGGAGGAAGAAACCCCGAACAATGAGGGGGTATCTAACTACAAAGTGTTAGCCTCTCTTCTCCTGCAAGAATTTGGAGACTCTCTAAGCCCTGCAGCTCCTCCTTCCCCGAGATCTCTGTTCTCCAGTACGAAGGTTCCTAAATCTTCTTCGTATTTAAAAAATGAAACCAGCCATATCAATGAAGAAGGCTATTCAATCTTTAAATAATGGATGAAGGTGAAGAAGGAAGCTCAGAAGACAGTTTTTGCACTCCTCCATGTAAGCTCGGGGGTAGGAGAGGAATATGGTACAGGACAGAGGAAGCGATGGGACTTATGCTTCCATCTTCCGCGGAGGCGGATTTTTCAAGCTTGGTTGAAGCATCGAGGAGACATGCTTTGAATACAGCTAAAGCATATTGGAGCATGTCAGAATTGGATCAGCACCTCAAGGGACTTTTCCATGTACTAGAAGTTTTTAACTTCTTGGATTGGTCCCTTGGAGTGCTAGCCAAGAAGGCAAATGAACCAGATGTTTTAGAACCTGAGGTTTTGCATTGCATTTTATCCTGTATGGATAAGGCGGTTCAGGATGGTTCGGGAGAATTTTCATCTCTATTTGGAGCAGGAGTAGTGAAGAAGAGATCATTGTTTGGTTCATTTCTGACCAAAGCGGTATCTCCTTCACAAAGGTCAGCCCTTTTATACGCTCCTCTCTCGGATCACCTTTTCCCTTCGCACTTGGTGAAGGAGATTTCAAAGTCTCTTGCTGAAAAGGCAACCCAAGATTTATTAGTACAATCCTCCAAGAAATCGAGACCAACAGTACCAGTAGCGAGGAAGACTACTCGTACTCCGGTAGTGCCCTTTCGGAGAGGTTCCACTCTCGTCCTCCAACGAAAAGGAAGACAGCAGAAAAGCGAGGAAGGTCCTCCTTTCGATCTTTCAAGAAATCAAAGTAGCAGCGAAGTCCTCCAAACATCTGTAGGGGCCAGACTCCTAAACTTCGTAGGGGCTTGGGCGATAAGGAAAGCAGATCCTTGGACGCTAGCAGTCTTGGGGAAAGGTTACATTACTATACCTTTTGTTCATGAAACTTACCTGTCAGATATATATATAGCTGTATTTTTCCGAATCCGACAGAAATTTAAACACTTACGACACGCAGTGGGAGTCAGGTGGTTAGTACCCTTCCCATTCCGCCGCTGGGAGGCGGGTATCAGGAATCATTCCCCATTTTTCTATTCATAATTTTTCTGTCGCCGGTGCTGAAAACACCTGTTTGCAGCACCTCCGTCCAGATTTTGGAAACTTACTAGCTACTTGAGTATCCCTTTTGGTTTTTCTCTGGTATCTGAATTGGATCGGTGGCTTGGCACACGTTGACTTTGGTTTGATTTGATTTGTGGTATTGATTTTCTTTGATCAAGATGTCAGGGTCTAGTTCTGCTAGCGCTAGATTTTGTTCTATGTCCGAATGTAGAGGTAGGCTACTGAAAGCTTCAGTAGACCCACATTCTGTTTGTAAAGTTTGCAGGGGGAATGAATGTACGTTTGAAAAGTCGTTGTAAGGAGTGTGAGAGATTAACAGAGTCGGAATGGAAGGCGTATGAAACCTATCTTAAGAAACTTGAGCGAGATAGGTTAAGGAGGTCTTCCTCCAGGAGTGTTTCAGGTAGGCAAGATTTAAATTATTCTCCTGCTAACCCTCCTTCTGTAGATTATGCTCCTACCCCTGTAGTGTTGCCTCCGGCCCCTGAGACAGTGTCGGTAGAAGGTAATACATTATCGCTAATTCTTGAATCGATTCGTAACTTAGAATCAAAAGTGTTAGCTCTGGAGAGCAAAAGTGAAGAGAAGTGCAGTGAAAGTGCCCCTTGTGTAGTGGAGGGTGCGTCAGATCGGTCCTCATTCCGCCTCTAGAACCTAGACCTCTGCTTGACTCCCAGATTACGGGGAGAGAGCATGTCGAAAGTCGAAGGAGGGTTACGAGGAACCCCCACCGATCTGGCGTGCCTTCGGCAGCTTCTGACGAACCTACCCAGACTGCCAAGGAGCGTGCGCGTGCACGTCTTCTCAAGGAGTGCTTTTCTTCTTCTGAAGCTTCCTCCCCGCGCAAGGGGTGGAGCTCTCATACCGCATCACGTCCGCTGAAAAGGACGGCTCGCGTTCGGGACGCTTCACGTCCAAGTTGTTCTCCGGAACTTTGCTCGTCGCCTGATAGTGCGTTTGCTGCTTTTCCTCCGCAGAAGAAGCGTAAGGATTATTCGGAGGCGGAGTCTTCCCTAGATGTTTCTTTCGAGCGCCGCAGTCGCTCTAAAGGTGCGTGAAGTGGCGGTTCCTGGGAGTTGCAAGAAGGCGTCCCCCCCCCTCGCCACTCGCCTGCTCACAGGATCAGCCCCTCCCCAGAAAAGGAGGCTTCACCTACAAGCAAGATTCTCCAGTCTCTTCAGCAGCAACTTCGAGATGTTTTTCCTTCGAGAGAGACTGTTCCACGTCGCCGTAAGAAGGATGACAATCTTCCTGTGAAGAGGTCGAGGCGTTCTCCCTCTCCCTCTCCTCGCTCGTCTCTCTCTCCGTTTGAGTCTCCCTCTAGCGTTCGTTCTGCTCCCAGCAACTTTCTAGAGGAGGCGAGAAATTCGTTTCTCGCTCTCGTGAAGCGGTTGTTTCCGCTGCTACGAAACTTGTGGATAAGAAGCGCGTTTCTTTAGATGCCGAGCGCGCTTCTGTGAAAGTCAAACGCGCTTTAGTGGACGCCGAGCGTGACTCGGTGCAAGTTTCGCGAGCGCCAGTGGACGCTCGGCGCGCACCAGTGGACGCTCGGCGCGCACCAGTGGACGCTCGGCGTGCACCAGTGGACGCTCAGCGCGCACCAGTGGACGCCAGGTGTACACCTGCGGCGTTTGAGCGCGCTTCAGTCGGCGCCAGTAGATTGGCTTCGGACGCCAAACGCGCGCCTACGGACGTCAGTTTTCCACTTCCGCAAGCACAAGCGGAAGCGGGAACTCTTCCTGTTCGCCGCTCTTTCTCTTTTGAGAAAGCTCGGGACTCTTCTTTACTTCCTCCGACTTCTCCAGTGTCTGAAGAGGAAATTAGTGACGCTTTCGTCGAAGTGGACGAAGAAAAGCAGTTGGCTCCAGTTTCGACGGACTACAAGGTTTTGACTCGTTTGCTACAGTCATCTTTGCAGACACTTTCCAACCTGAAGCTCCACGTACTCCTCCCTCTCAGTTTTCGTCTTCCAAAGCTACTAAGATCTCGGGCTTTGTGAGAATGAAGAAGTCGCTTTCTACGAAGCAAGCTTTTAGAAAGGTCCATGATTGGATGGAAAAGAGGAAAGCTTCAGGCAAGACTTCTTTCGCTTTACCACCTTCAAGACTCGGTGGCAAAGCTGGTATGTGGTATGAGACGGGAGAAAACGTCGGAGTTAAGCTTCCAGCCTCAGATCAAGGAGACTTTGGTAGTATTGTAGACACCACCAGAAGATCTTTTCTGTCTTCCTCGAAGGTCTCTTGGACACATAGTGAGTTAGACTTTCACCTTAAAGGCCTCTTCAGGACACTAGAGGTCTTTAATTTTCTTGACTGGTGCCTGGGAGTATTGGATGCCAGGTCCAGGAGTTCTGATTCCATCAGTCTGGGGGAGCTGTCCAGTGTATTGTCTTGCATGGACAAGGCCGTCAGGGATGGTTCTGAGGAATTGGCTGCTCATTTCAGCACGGGACTGCTTAAGAAAAGAGCACTGTTTTTGCAATTTTACTGCAAAGTCGGTCTCACCAGCGCAAAAAGCGGATCTTCTTTCGCTCCTTTCTCAGAACATCTCTTCCCCCAGTCTATGGTAAAGGACATAGCTGCCAGTCTCCAGGAGAAAGCAACCCAAGACCTTCTGGCACAGTCTTCTGAGAAGCCTACTACTTCTTCGTCTTCTGGGTCCTCTGCTTTGAAGAAATCGAAGCCCTTTCGATCCGCTTCTTCCTCGAAGCCAGCCCCTCGAGGAAGAGGCTCTTCGAGGGCAAGACTCCCGCTCCTTCCAAGAGCAAGAAGTGAGAGGGAAGTCCTTCAGACACCGGTACGGAAGCCAGGCTTCTACATTTCGCGAAAGCTTGGGAAGAGAGAGGTGCCGACGCTTGGTCTCTGGACATCGTCAAGAAGGGGTACAGAATTCTTTCCTGATGTTACCCCCGCTGTCTTCGACACCAAAGGATTTGTCTCCGTCGTATCAGGGAGAAAAACAGAAAGTGCTTCACGATCTACTAGATCAAATGATCGAAAAGCAGGCAGTGGAACAGGTCTTCGACCGGAGTTCTCCGGGGTTTTACAACCGTCTGTTCCTAGTGCCGAAGCAGTCAGGGGGGTGGCGCCCCGTTCTGGATGTCAGCAGTCTAAATCGCTTCGTTACCAAGCAGAAGTTCAAGATGGAGACACCTCAATCCGTGCTTGCAGCTTTAAGACCGGGGGATTGGATGGTCGCGTTAGACCTTCAGGACGCATACTTTCACGTCCCCATCCATCCCCGATCAAGGAAATACCTGCGGTTTGTCCTGAAAGGGAAGATTTTCCATTCAGGGCACTCCGCTTCGGTCTCAGCACGGCGCCGATGGTGTTCTCCGTTCTTATGAAGAACGTTGCGAGGTGGCTCCATCTTGCGGAAATAAGGATCTCTCTCTACCTAGACGACTGGCTTATTCGAGCCTCATCGCAAGACAGGTGTCTGAAGGACCTTCACACGACTCTGTCGTTAGCGAGGTCCCTGGGACTTCTGGTGAATCTCGAGAAGTCGCATCTGACTCCTTCTCAATCCTTAGTCTATCTGGGGATTCAGATGGACTCAGTGGCTTTTCGGGCTTTTCCGTCCCAGGGGCGACAACTTCAATGCCTGGACAAAGTGTAGGCCTTTCTAGGGAAGGAAACATGCTCGGTGAGGGAATGGATGAGTCTGCTGGGGACCATTTCCTCACTGGAGGAAGGTTGCACCTCCGACCACTTCAGTTCTTCCTCTCAAGCAATTGGTCACGCAAACAGGATCTAGAAGAGGTCTTGTTTTTGACGGAAGAAGTGAAAAAGCACCTCAAATGGTGGTTGGATCCAAAGAAGCTTGCGGAAGGACTTTCGCTCAAGCTTCGGAACCCCGACCTAGTGTTGTTCTCCGACGCGTCCTCCACGGGTTGGGGAGCAACACTGGGAGGTGGAGAGAAGTGTCAGGCACCTGGAGAGGGGAACAGGTGTCCTGGCACATCAATCTAAAAGAACTTTCAGCGGTTTACCTTGCTCTAAGGTTCTTCGAGGAGGAAGTCTCCAGCAAGTGTTCAGATAAACTCGGACAACACCACAGCCTTGGCATACCTCAGGAAACAGGGGGGAACTCACTCTCCTTCTCTGTTCGTCATCGCGAGGAATATCCTGATTTGGGCGAAGTCGCAAAACGTCACGATTCTGACAAGATTTGTGTCAGGCGTGGAAAACGTGCGAGCGGACCTTCTCAGTCGGCAAGGACAGCTTCTGCCGACGGAATGGACCCTTCATCAGGAAGTATGCCAGGCGCTATGGAAGCTGTGGGGACGTCCTCATGTGGACGTTTTCGCAACTTCCCGAACGAAGAGACTTCCGCTGTATTGCTCCCCAGTTCTGGACCCGGGAGCAGTGGCAGTAGACGCCCTACTGTGGAATTGGTCGGGACTAGACATTTACGCTTTTCCCCCATTCAAAATCCTCGGGGGGGAAGTAATGAGGAAGTTCGCTGCATCAGAAGGAGCGAGAATTGGACCCTCCTCGCCCCCTTCTGGCCAGCGGTCGACTGGTTCACGGAGGTGATGTCCTTCCTAGTAGACTTTCCAAGGACTCTGCCCTAAGGAAAGATCTACTCAGACAGCCCCACTTCGAGAGGTACCACAAAAACCTCCCCGCTCTGGAGTCTGACTGCGTTCAGACTATCAAGAAGTTGGCCAGAGCGAGGGGTTTTTTAAGACCTGTGGCAACGGCGATTGCCACCGCAAGGAGGCCCTCCTCAATCGCAGTTTACCAATCAAAGTGGGCTGTCTTTAGAAGTTGGTGCAGAAGGAAGGGCATTTCCTCCACCTCAACCTCTGTGAGCCAGATAGCAGATTTCCTTCTTCACCTTAGGAAAGAAGCGAAACTAGCCGTTCCCACGATTAAAGGCTACAGAAGCGTGCTTTCTGTGGTCTTCAGACATAGAGGACTCGACTTAGCGAATGATAGAGACATTTCATGATCTCATTAGATCATTTGAAACTGTGAAAGTTCTCCAACCTAAAGTACCATCGTGGAACTTAGACGTGGTACTGAAGTTTCTCATGTCGAGTCAATTTGAACCGCTCCATTTAGCCTCGCTTAGGAATCTTACTAAGAAAGACCATTTTCCTAACCGCTCTGGCGACGGCGAAGAGGGTTAGCGAAATTCAAGTCATAAGCAAGCATATTGGGTTCAAGGATCATAGTGCAGTTTGTTCCTTAAGTTCCTACGTTCTTAGCAAAGAACGAGAACCTTCCAAACCCTTGGACCGAGGAACTGTTCGAGATCAAAGGGTTGTCGGAGCTAGTGGGACCTGAAGCTGAGAGAGTCCTGTGTCCTGTCAGGGCTCTCAAGTTTTATTTGCAGAGAACCAGAGCATGCAGAGGTTCTTCGGAGAATTGTGGTGCTCTGTGAAAAAACCAGATCTTCCTATGTCGAAGAATGCACTGGCGTTCTTCTTAAGAAGTACGGTTAAGGAAGCCCATGAAAAGTGTAGTGAAAGTGACATGGAGCTTCTGAAAGTGAAAGCCCACGAGTTGAGGGCTATTGCTACTTCGGTGGCTTTCACAAAAATATGGCAATCAAAGATATTTTGGGCGCCACTTATTGGCGAAGCAATTCGGTGTTCGCTTCACACTACCTGCGGGAGGTGAAAGCAACATACGAAAATTGTTACTCGCTCGGACCATACGTCGCTGCAGACACTGTTTTTGGGGGCAGGAGGTAGCGCTCATCTATCCTTTGATGGTTTAGGGGAGTTTTTAACTTGTTTTATGTTGTGGGGGTTGACCGCCTGCGGCGGATCTCCCTTCCATTAGCTTAGTCTATGTGGGATACTTTTGGTAGGCTAAGCCAGGTGGTTTGGTTTTACTTCGTTGCCCTCATTTGTATGGTCAATGGTCTAGTCACGTCGTGGTCTCGCCCCTGTTGACAGATCATCTGGAGTGCACCAGCTATATAGGTCTCTACCTCGCTGGCAACTCTAGTAGCACAAGCAGACTTACGCGGCAGTAACCACGAAGTCAGCTATGCTAACAGGTAAGGAATCAAGATATCAATTATCTGCATGTATATGTTTCCTAAAATCTTCTATTCTGTCTACTCCCACCACCAAAGGTGGGATTCAGCTATATATATATCTGACAGGTAAGTTTCATGAACAAAATGATATTGTAATGATACAATTAAGTTTGTTCATACTTACCTGGCAGATATATATAATCAAGTACCCACCCACCTCCCCTCAGGAGACAGTGGAAATAAAAATTATGAATAGAAAATGGGAATGATTCCTGATACCCACCCCCCGCCTCCCAGCGGCGGGAATGGGTACTAACCACCTGACTCCCACTGCGTGTGTCGTAAGTGTTTAAATTTCTGTCGGATTCGGAAAAATACAGCTATATATATATCTGCCAGGTAAGTATGAACAAACTTAATTGTATCATTACAATATCATTTTCAGGACAGACCATCTTTGTCGAATTCCCCAAAGGAACTGTCGGCGAAGTACAAGGACCCTGTTCTGAGGGAGGCACTTCTTCAGATGGTGATAGGAATGAAGGACAAAGAGGCAATAGAAGAGGTTCAGGATCCTTCCTCTCCGGGGTTTTACAATCGCCTGTTTTTAGTTCCAAAGGCATCCGTAGGATGGAGGCCAGTCTTGGACGTGAGCATTCTGAACAAATATGTGGAAAAGAAAAAGTTCTCGATGGAGACTTCTGCCTCGGTACTTTCAGCCCTGCGAAGAGGAGACTGGATGGTCTCTCTAGACCTGCAGGATGCATATTTCCACGTTCCTATTCACCCGTCATCAAAGAAGTATCTCAGGTTTGTGATACAAGGGAAGGTCTACCAGTTCAGGGCCTTGTGCTTCGGCCTCTCCACGGCTCCACAGGTATTACGTACCTGATGCGGAACGTAGCCAGATGGCTACACCTGGAAGGCATAAGCGTCTCTCTGTACCTAGACGATTGGCTGATAAGAGCAAAATCCCAGGAAACAATGTTTGGAGGATCTGAAGAAAACATTAGAATTGACAAAGGAATTAGGACTTCTCGTGAATCTCGAGAAATCGCAGATGATCCCCAGTCAGGACTTAGTCTATTTGGGGAGGGGATTCAGTTGAATTCTCGGATTTTCAGGTTTTTCCGTCCCAAGAAAGGATTCTTTGAGGGATTCAGAAAGTAACATCCTTCCTAAAGAAAGACAGGAGTTCGCCAGGGAGTGGCTGAGCCTTCTAGGGACTCTTTCTTCCCTGGAACAATTTGTATCCCTAGGAAGACTTCATCTAGGCCTCTACAATTCTTCCTAAAGAGATCTTGGACTTGGAAGAAGGGCCATCTGTCGGACACTTTTTCCGGTAACAATAGAGGTGAAGAAACACCTAAAGTGGTGGCTGCTCCCACTCAAAGAGAACGAGGGAGTGTCCCTAGAGGTTCGGAACCCAAACCAAATCTTGTTTCTCAGACGCTTCAGAGACGGGATGGGAGCGACTCTAGGGGCAAGAGAAGTCTCTGGCAATAAATGGAAGAAAGAACAAAAGGATTGGCATATAAATGCCAAAGAACTATATGCAGTGTTTTTCTGGCATTAAATTATTCTTCGAGTCAGAAGTATAAAGAAATCAAGTGATTCAAGTCAACGCAGACAACACCACGGCGTTGCTTATATAAAAAAACAAGGGGGGACACACTCGTTTTCCCTATTCGAGATAACGAAGGATCTGTTGTCATGGACGGAGGAGAGGAATATCACCCTCCTGACCAGATTTGTAAAAGGGGAAAGGAATGTCAGAGCAGACAGGCTCAGCAGGACAAACCAAGTTCTCCCCACGGAGTGGACTCTGCACGAGCAAGTCTGCCAAAGACTGTGGAACCTGTGGGGAAGGCCGCAGATAGATTTGTTTGCGACGTTCCTGTCAAAGAGGATAGAGAACTTCTGCTCCTTAGTAGAAGACCCGAGAGCGATAGCGGTGGATGCCATGCTACTGGAGTGGTCGGGACTCGACGCTTATGCTTTCCCTCCATTCAAGTTGCTAGGAGTAGTGATGAAGAAGTTCGTAGCATCAACAGGGACGAGATTAACTCTCATCGCCCCGTTTTGGCCATCCCAAGATTGGTTCACAGAGGTACAGGAATGGACAGTAGACTACCCAAGATCTCTTCCAAACAGGATAGTTCTTCTCAGACAACCCCACTTCGAGAGGTTCCATCAAAACCTCCCCGCTCTCGCTCTGACTGCCTTTCGACTATCGAAAGATTGGTCAGAGCGAGAGGCTTTTCAAGCAAGGCTTCAAAAGCAATTGCTAGAGCCCGGAGATCGTCAACTATCCGGGTCTACCAATTGAAGTGGGATGTGTTTAGATGATGGTGTAGGAAGAATAAGCTGTCCTCCTCCGATACCTCTGTGACCAATTTAGCAGATTTTCTGTTATTCCTGAGAGAGGAATCCAATCTGTCCGTATCTACAATAAAGGGATACCGAAGCATGCTCTCAGCGGTATTTAGAAATAGAGGCTTAAACTTGGCAGAGGATAGAGATTTGCACGATCTCATAAGATCGTTCGAGACGTCAAAATCTATATCCTCTACTCCTCCAAGTTGGAATCTGGATGTTTTGCTCAAATTCCTTGCATCGTAAAAATTTGAACCTCCCGACCGTGCCTCGTTCAGGGATTGGACGAGAAAGTGTGTGTTTCTCATAGCCTTAGCGACGGCTAAGAGAATAAGTGAAATCCATGCCCTAGATTCTCGGGTGGGTTTTAAGAAAGACGCAGCCATCTGTTCTTTTCAAACTCTGTTTTTGGCAAAAAATGAGAACCCTTCGAAACCATGGCCAAGGAGTTTTGAGGTGAAAAGTCTTTCAAACTTAGTGGGAGACGAAATTGAAAGAAACTTTATGCCCAGTTAGAGCTCTTAGGTTCTATCTTAAAAAGAAAGAATTAGTTTTGAAGGCATGTAACACAAAGTCTATGGTGGCGCAGTTCGGACACGAAAAGACCAATGTCCAAGAATGCGCTAGCGTATTTTATTAGAAGTGTGATTATGGAAGCTCATAGCGATTGTGCAGAGGATTCCTTTAAAATATTACGAGTTAAAGCTCATGAGGTAAGAGCAGTGGCAACATCATTTATCTTTCCAAAGAATTATGTCCATGAAGGACATTATTAATGCGACCTATTGGAGATGCAACTCGGTATTTGCATCCCACTATCTTAGAGATGTTAAAATTACCTACGACAAGTGCTTCTCTCTAGGTCCTTTTGTGTCTGCGGATACAGTGCTGGGACTGAGGACACATACCGATCCTTAAACTTTTATTAAAAGTCTAATATTTCCATACCATACTGGTGGGATGGGCTCTAACTTTCTTACCTGACGGCTAGTTGTTGCACAGGCGGCCATGGCCTTGTTTAGGTAAGGAACGTGAGTTTATCTTACAGGATAGGCTTGGGATAAAAACGGTGTCTTTGATTACGGAGATCTCCACTATTTGAGGCGGGTTTTTGTGTTACTACTGGTAAAATGTGCTTGGTGTCGCACAGGCGGCCGTCCCTAGCCCTTTGCTAGTGAGGAACTAGAAATGTGCCTTTTAAACGGAGTAGTATTAAAGACATTGTCTAAATTCGTACATGGACCTCTCCTTTTAAGACAGTATCAGGATTTTCTGCTGACAGGAGTGCTTGGTGTCGCACAAGCGGCCTTTGGTGCTATTGACAGTATGAGAATGTGAATAGGTCTTACAAGCGAGGTAGTACAAATTGAAATTATATTTGTTTATTTTTATTTATTTTTCATAAAGAATTAGGTGTAAAATATTGTGATTGAGTTTTTTGGTTGTTTGCAAGGAGTCCGGGGATGACTTCTTGCAATCTTAGAAACAACATTTGGTTAGGTTAAGGTGATCAGGATCGGGATTGTGCTCCTTAGAAAAAAGGTTCTTGTCATATAAGTGGATTGAAACCCTTTGACATAGCCCTTATAGGATCGGCCAAGTAAGTGGATAAGACCCCTTTGGCAGACCTACAAGAACTCTTAGCAATAGATCAATATCTCGCTGAGGCTCTTGAGAGTAAGCAGACTCCTGGGCATTAACCATGAAGTCTTCAGTCTAAACAGGTAGGAACCAAGGTTTTATGTTATTATTACCTACAATGATTGTTGTGATTTCTGTTAAATCAGTTATTAGCTGTCTTTACCCTCCTCCAATGGTGTGAATCAGCTATGTATATATCTGACAGGTAAGTTGAATATATAAAAATTATATTGTTATGATACAATAAAGTTTTATACATATACTTACCTGGCAGATATATACAATTAAATTACCCACCCAGCCTCCCCTCAGGAGACAGATGGTGTATGAAAAAATCTGATGGAAAACGGGAGTGGTTCCTATTCCTGCCACCCAGCGGCAGCGCGGTGGATCACCTGACCTACCTGTAGCGTGTGCGCGAAATTCGAAATTCTGTCGGCGCGACGGAGTCAATAGCTATGTATATATCTGCCAGGTAAGTATGTATAAAACTTTATTGTATCATAACAATATCATTTTTCGGGGTTAATTTGGTTGCAAATAAGGAATAATAGACATGAATTAAATAAAAATTTTGAAGTAGCACAGTAAAGTTAAACTAAATAATGAGTAAAGTAAACATTTAAGGGAATAAAGCTTTGTACCTCATAAACCGTGTAGTCGTGTGCTGCCCGCAACTGTGTTTGTGGGGTGAACACTTGGGAACCAGGAACCACAATGTAGTTCAAGTGCAGTTTGGAGTGAATTAAGACCAAAACATGTATGTAATTACAATCAAATAAGCACTCTAGAGTTTCAGTTGTGATGGCAGTAAGGATAAAAACCACCGATTACAAGGTAAAAATGAATTTCAGATCAAACCATGACCCCGGGAATAAGAAGTTTCATACTTTCACTAATATAGGCAACAAAATGTTGTTTTCATACAATCAACTTACCTGTCAGATATATACATAGCTAAGACTCCGTCGTCCCCGACAGAAATTCAAATTTCGCGCCACTCGCTACAGGTAGGTCAGGTGATCTACCGGCCTGCCCTGGGTGGCAGGACTAGGAACCATCCCCGTTTTCTATCATATTTTCTCTGTCGCCGGTGGTATCAACATTGTTGTTATTACCTCCTGACTTGGATTTCATTTTTCACACTTTGATCAGCGTTTTTTCGACTTTTTGGTGACGTATTTTGGATCGTGTTTTGGGCATTCGCTACTGTGGACTGTTTTGGAATAACGCTTTTGGATTTTTCTCTCAGTATGTCTGATTCTAATGTGAGTGTGAGAATGTGTGTGAATGTAGGCTGCAGGGTGAGGATACCGAAAGCTTCGGTTGATCCTCACACTGTATGCCGTAAATGTAGGGGGGTGCAGTGTTCTGCTATTAAACACTTGTAAGGAATGCGAGAGTTTGAATGCAGAAGAATGGAAGACTTTGACTTCTTATTTGAAGAAGTTAGAGAGGGATAGAGTTAGAAGGCTGAAGGTGTGAATTCAAGGCCTATTGAGCCTTTCAATAATAATTCTAACCCTACTACTGTAGATTCTCCCTATAAATCTCATTCTCAGAGTGTCTTTTCGGATTCGGCATCGAAATCGCCAATCTGAAAGCGACGATTCGAGACATGAAGTCCAAGATGGCGGACTCGAAAGGTAAGGCTAGTGATAGTGAAGTGAGCCCTATCAGTGTTGTGGAGGGGGCGTTTGATCGTCCCTGCGGCGCTCCCAGGCCTAGACCTCTTCCAAGCTCACATGCCCAGAGGAGAAGGAAAGTCGAAAGCCTAAGGAGGTCGGAGGGAATCCCCACGGTCAGACGTCCCTTCAGCTAGCTTTGCTTCATGGCAGCCAGCTCAAGGGCGCTATAGAAAACAGCGTCCTTCGCGAGTGTTTCTCGTCCATCTCCCTCTCCCTCACCTAAAAACGAGGGTGGAAGGAGTCGAACTTATCGAGACCGCTGAAGCGTCATATGAAGCAAGACATTGATTCTAGCCCGGAGCGCTTCTCGGATGACGCCCCGTCGGCTATTAAGAAGGCGAAAGGTGGCGTCAACGTCACCTGAGCTTACGAGGAAGTACCCCATCATGCTTCTTCCCCGCCCCGATGATGACGAAAGGCGTCAGGCACTAGACGTAGGAGAAGCGTCAAGGAAGATCATTATGGCGGTGCAGGAACAACTGTCATCTCTTGTGGGAGTTTTAGCGCCCCGTCGGAAGGACGTGACGCTTCCTATTAGAAGTCTCGTCCTCCCGCACCTGCTCGGAAGTCGTCTTGTAGAAGTGAAGCGTCAAATCAAGAGGAGCTTAGACGTGACGCTCCGTCCAAGATTGTGACGCCGAGTAGGAAGCCCTTAGAAAGCGAAGCGTCTTCCAAACGCGAAGCGTCATCTAAACGTCAACAAGAGACGTCATACATGACGCTCGGAAGAGCGGGAAGCGTCATACATGACGTCTTCTAAAGCGCGAGAGAAGCCGCAGGTTTGTGACGCCTTCCAAGTCGATCAGAACGGGAAAAAGGAAAGACTTTTCATTCCCTTAGCCCCTCTCCGATCAGGAGTTTGTCTCCCCCAGAAGAGGAAAGTTCTGAAAGGAGAACAGAAACTCAGGATTATCACGAGTTCGAACGAAACTCGGATGATGACGATCTTGGAAGAGAGGGCTTGTCCAACTATAAGGTGTTGACTACCTGCTTCTGGAGGAATACGGAGACGAGTTGACTCCGGCTGCTCCTCCTTCTCCGCGCTCGCTCTTTTCGAGTGCGAAGGTGAAGAAGACTTCGTCTTTTCTGAAGATGAAGCCCACCATCTCGATGAAGCGGGCTTTACACGCCTTAGACGCCTGGATGAAGTCGAAGAAAGACTTAACCAGGACAGTATTTTGCATGCCTCCAGCAAGGTTAGCTGGGAAAAGAGGCATATGGTACAAGACGGGGGAGGATATGGGTATCGCTCTCCCTTCTACTACAGAGGCAGACTTTTCGACGTTAGTTGACGCTGCAAGGCGTCCTAGTCTTAATTCTGCCCGCATTACTTGGAGTATTTCGGAACTAGATCATCTCCTCAAGGGACTTTTCCATGTATTGGAAGTCTTCAACTTCTTGGATTGGTCCCTTGGGGTGATGCCAAGAAAGCTCACGATTCGCAGGGAATCGAACCTGAAGACCTGTTATGCATTTGTCGCATCGACAAAAGCAGTACAAGATGGATCTTTGGAAGTCTCTGCATTATTTTGGAGCAGGTCTTTTGAAGAAAAGGACAGTGTAGGGCGCCTTCTTAACAAAGGCAGTCTCGCATGCGCAGAGGGCAGCTCTACTATATGCACCTCTTCGAACTATTTGTTCCCTTCTAAGTTAGTGAAGGACGTGGCTCACTCTTTAACTGAGAAGGCGACGCAGGATCTTCTGACGCAGTCAGCTAGGAAGAAGAAAACCTGCTTTAGTATCGGACAAGAAAGGACCTAGCACTTCTACGCAGCCCTTTCGAGGTGGTCCGATCTCCAGACCTCCCGCAAGAAGGAAGGCTCCAGAGAAGAGAGGTAGGTCCGCCTTTCGTCCCATTTAAGAAGGGAAAATGAAACATTTCTCCTCCAAGCACCAGTAGGTGCCAGGCTCCTGCGACACTCCCAAGCATAGCTAGACCTCTTCCAAGCTCACGAAACACAGAGGAGAAGGAAAGTCGAAAGCCTTAAGGAGGTTGTGGGGAATCCCCAACAGTCAGGACGTTCCTTAAGCTAGCTCTGCTTCGTTGCAGGCGGCTCAAGGGCACTATAGAAAGCGTCCTTCGCGAGTGTTTCTCGTCCTCCCTCCCTCCTCCCTCACCTAAACGAGGGTGGAGGGAATCGAACTTGTCGAAAACCGCTGAAGCGCCATATGACGCCTGACAGGGATCTAGTCCGGAGAGTTTCTCAGATGACTCTCCGTCTTCTAGCAAGAAAGCGAAGGGGGCGTCAGCGTCACCTGAAGTGTACGCGGAAGTACCCTTTCCTTTTTTTCACCGAGTGATGACGAAAGACGTCATGCACTGGACGTGGGAGAAGCGTCAAGAGAATCATTATAGCAGTTCAAGAGCACTGTCATCTCGAACGCAACGTCGGAAGGACGTGTCGCTTCCAATTAAGAAGTCTCGTCCTCTCTACCTGTTCAACGACAAGCGTCATACAGACGGGGAAAACGGCTAAAACGTCTTACAGAAGCGTCTAGTGCGAGAGAGAGAACAGGTTGCTTACGAGAGTTTCGTAACGCCAGAGAGAAGTAAGACGTCCTTTTAGAAGCGAAGCGTCATTGGAAACGGAGCATAGACCTGACGCTCCAAACCGTCCAATATTATGACGCCAAGGAGACGCCTTTGGAGAGCTGAGCATCTTCCAAGCGCGAAGCGTCATCGAGACGTCAGCAAAAATGACGTCATCCATGACGCTTGGCAAACAAGGGAAGCGTCATGTAAGCATGAAGAGTCTTCAAAATTCTAGAGAGCCGAAGCTTATGACGCCCTTCCAAGAATATTAGAGCGGGAAGGAGGAAGGATTATCATTCCCTTAGCCCCTCTCCTGTTAGGAGTTTGTTTCCGCAAGAAGAAGAATGTTCGGAAAGGAGAGCGGAGACGCTTTTAGATCCCAGATTAGAGGAAAACTCGGATAACGAATATAGTGGAAGAGAAGGTTTGTCTAACTAGAATTGATTGACTAACCTTCTTCTTGAGGAGTACGGGGACGAGTTGACGCCCAACACCACCCCTCTTGCCTACATTCGGAAACAGGGAGGGACGCACTCCTCGTTCCTTTACGAGCTCACGAGAGACCTATACTTTGGACGTTATCACAGTAACATCTCCCTGATGACAAGGTTCTTACAGGGAGAAAGGAATGTGAGGGCGGACAGGCTCAGCAGGAGGAACCAGGTCCTTCATACAGAATGGACTTTACACGAGGAAGTGTGTCTCGATCTCTGGTCCTCCTGTGGGGAACTCCTCAGGTGGAGTTCTTCGCAACATTTATTTCAAAAAAGGCTCACAGTGTTTTGCTCGGTCGTGGAAGATCCCAGAGCACTTATGGTAGATGCCTTCCTGCTAAATTGGTCTCGAGAGACGTTTATGCTTCTCCCCCATTCAAACAAATCCGGGGGTTAGTAATGAAAAGTTTTGTGGCGTCAAAGGAGACGAGGATGACGTTAATAGCCACCTTTTGGCCGGCCCAGGAATGGTTCAAGGAGGTGGTAGAGTGAAGCGTAGACTTTCCAAGATCCCTACCCGGAAGGACGGATCTTCTCATACAACCATCAAACCTCTCCGCTCTCGCTCTGACTGCCTTTCGACTATCGAAAAGACTTGTCAGAGCGAGAGGCTTTTCTCGCGAAGTAGCAAGCGCGATCGCGAGAGAACGCAGAACCTCCATACGAAAGTACCAGTCGAAGTGGAAGGTATTAGAAGGAGGTGTAGATCCAAGAAGTTGTCCTCCTCCATACCTCTATAGCGGAAATTTGCGGATTTCCGGCTATTCCTGAGAGGAAAATCTCATCTAGCCGTATCCACAATAGAGGGATATAGAAGTATGCTCTCGCTGTATTCAGGAAACAGAGGATTAGATCGGGCAGATAATGAAGATCTCCACGATCTCATAAGGTCTTTTGAGACTTCAAAGTATAGAACCAGTACCTCCGAACTGGAACCTAGACCGTAGTTCTAAGTATCTGTCATCGGAAAGATTCGAACCTCCTCATCGGGCATCGTTTAGAGCATTGTACCCGAAATGCCATCCTATTATCTTTAGCTACGGCAAAGAGAATTAGGGAATTGCATGCTCTGCAGGATGAAGTAGCATTCAAGGGAGACTCAGCGATTTGCTCGTTTCAGACCCTGTTTTTGCGAAAAAACGAGAATCCTACGAATCCCTGGCCTAAGTCATTCGAAGTCAAAGGCATGTCAAGTCTCGTAGGCAGAGAAACAGAGAGGTCTCTCTGCCCTGTTAGAGCTCTGAAGTTCTACCTTCAGAGAAAGCATCGAATGGGAGGCTCTAGACAAGGTCTTTGGTGCGCGGTAAAAGACCCCACAAGACTGATGTCCAAGAATGCGCTGGCATTCGTTGTAAGAAACGTCATTACAGCACTCATAAGGCCTGTCCTGACGAACAGTTACAACTGTTGAGAATAGAAGCTCATGAAGTTAGAGCTATAGCGACTCTCTCTTGTTTCATAAGAATATGTCGTTAAAAACATAATAGATACGACATTTGGAGATGCAACTCAGTATTTGCATCTCATTACTTGAAAGACGTGCGTGTGACATATGAGAAGTGTTTTCTCTAGGTCCTTTTCGTATCAGCGGATACGATTCTGGGTACGGAGCAGACACCAATCCTTAAATGTTTATACTTTTCTTCTTTTTGGATATGGTCGAGTCTCTTCTAACAATAGAGGACTTAGGCTAGCACGGGCGGCCGTCTATGTGTCAGTAAAATTCTTGTCATATCCAATTAGTTGAGTATAATTTTGAAAATTAGGTATGTGTGCGTAGTGATTTTGAGTTACGATTGTTTTTGTGACGAGTTCGGGGATAACTCTTAACAATCTGTAGTTCTAACGTATGGTTAGGATCAGGTGGTCGGGATTGGTTGTGTGCTCCTTCATAAGGTGTATTGTCATATAAGTGGATCAGCACCCATTGACAAAGTCCTTTTAGGCTCTGCCGAGTAAGTGGGTAAGACCCCATCGGCAGACCCACAAGAACTCTTGGCCATAGATCATATATCTCGCTAAAGTTTCTTGAGGTGATGCAGACTACTGGGCAAACACACCGAAGTCTACCACCTATCAGGTAGGAACCAAGGTTTTATTTATACCTACAACATATGTTGTTTACCTGTCTATTCCATATAGTAGCTGTCTCTTACCCTCCACCGAAGGGTGCCAATCAGCTATGTATATATCTGACAGGTAAGTTGATTGTATGAAAAATGATATTGTTATGTTACAATAAAGTTTCATACATACTTACCTGGCAGATATATACAATTAAAGGCCCACCCAGCCTCCCCGCAGGAGACAGGTGGAAGAGAGAAAATATGATAGAAAACGGGGATGGTTCCTAGTCCTGCCACCCAGGGCAGGCCGGTAGATCACCTGACCTACCTGAGCGAGTGGCGCGAAATTTGAATTTCTGTCGGGGACGACGGAGTCTTAGCTATGTATATATCTGCCAGGTAAGTATGTATGAAACTTTATTGTAACATAACAATATCATTTTATTGTTCTTATTACAACTGCAATCTTGAGTAAGATCAATAAACGTTACATATATATACTAACATTGTTCAAATGAGTGCTGGGAAGGCTGGGAAAGATGTTGGATCCTTTGCGGTTACGAACGGAACCTCATTCAGTGGACGCCATATTGGATTTAAAAACTGCCTTGAAAACATATTTTACGAAGCCCTCACATGCCTATTTTAGTTCGTATGGCGTTTTCATATATCACATTATGTTGACGAAACTTCATTCTTTTGAATGGTATGCTTAAAGATGTAATTGTATTCTAGTTTTACCAATTAAATATTGAGTGATTAAGGCTGATCCACGCGATGATGATGGATCCACTGCGGTGTTTCCCCCTACAGTAAAAACATGCGAATGTGTCTTTTCATATTATCACCTCCCAACATTTTATATCCTAATATAAGGAACTGGGTCCTTATGTGATCAGACCAAAGCCTTCATAATCAACCCATCCTTATCTGGTGTAGAGCACCAAAAGGCTAATTTATAATAATGAAAACAGAATATTCAACCCTATCTTAGCGTTGCAAATTGGGTCAAACTAACAGGGAATTCCTTCTTTTTCTCCCTCTAGTCGCCTTTGCACACAGCAAAACTCCTAAAATGCACACATTTATATTTTTGTCCTTCTATTCCTGATAATTAACTTCTTCAGTTTAGCCAAAGGATATTGTCTTTTAGAGAAGGGACTTTTATCAATGGAAGGAGTTAGAACATCCATTTTGATGAAAGTTGTTTTATGTCTTGATTTCACAAATGCATAGTTCATGATACACTGATAGGTTAGACTTGTGATTAATAAGATTATTATTATAATTTGTTTGTTCACACATCACATTTAATCTGTGCTACCTTCTGTCACTTTCATATTTTCAATACTGTATATAGGCAGTCCCCGGGTTACGACGGGGGTTCCGTTCTTGAGACGCGTTGTAAGCCGAAAATCGTTGTAAGCCGGAACATTGTCAAAAATCTTAAGAAAACCTTACTTTTAATGCTTAAGGTGCATTCAAAACTATGTAAACTGCATTCTTATTGCATTTTTCATCAAAAAAACCTTTAAATATAGATTATTTTGCATTTTTGGTGTCGTATTTCATCTGCCAG
The DNA here is from genome assembly GCF_015104395.2 of Macrobrachium nipponense. Lineage (NCBI taxonomy): Eukaryota > Metazoa > Arthropoda > Malacostraca > Decapoda > Palaemonidae > Macrobrachium > Macrobrachium nipponense. The sequence goes on from NC_061092.1 coordinate 19,643,002, forward strand.
ATCAGCGTTTGTAGGCGTCGTAACTCTGGAACATGTGTCGTAACCCTGGAAATAATTTCTGATGAATATAATTGAAAAGCGTCGTAAGCCGAGACTGTCGTAACCCGGGGACTGCCTGTATATCATAACAAATGGCGAATGCATAAGATTAAGGACAAGGCAGGAGTGGCAAAAACTCTCAGTTGTGCAGAATGCTCCATCTTGTAGTATGGTGTGTCCCTGTAATGAGGCTATTTTGAATGTGATGTACACTTCATGGCACTTTCAATAAAGCTTGTATTTAGTGTGACCCATTTTCTGATTGCTCATATCTTAAATAATTTACTTCCAAGACAAATTTTTTACTTGATCAGATTTGCATGTCTTTTATTATTATCAGTCAGAACTTTAATTTTATGCTGAAAGTGCTGGTTTATTATTGCCATAGCTATTTTAAGCCTCTTCACATAACCAGCACTTTATCCTGAGATCCTAGCAATTGGCTGCAGCATTCTTTCCAAATTGCAGTCAGCCCTTAAATTTTTATTAGGCTGATTTTTCATACTGTATATTTAATATAATTTTGTTTGTTTTTTAGTTTCCCTCCTAGACTGTTTGCCAAGAAGAGATGCGACCCTAGGCGTAGAATAATTTTTAGATTATATAGTAAAACCAGGTTGCCATTATTCATATTCTTTGGTTTTAATCAGGAATTTCCACTATACTGTGGAACCTCGTCATACGAAAGTCCCTACTTACGAAAAATCCAAGTTGCGAAAGCAAAGACATAGATTTTTTTTCTTCTGTATACGAAAATAATTCAGGTTATGAAAGGGTGTACTGTAAAGTCCAAGATTCGCCTGGACCGCCGAAAACAATTTTAAAACTCGCGTGCCGCTAACTCAGTAGATTCGCCACCATCCTCCTGCTCTCCCATTGGTTCCTGATGCTAGTCACCGCCGTAAGATCCTGCTCTCCTATTGATCAGCATCTATCCCATCATGCCTCTACATAAAGGCATTGTTCGGCCACTTCGTTGCATCAGCGTTATCGGACGCATGCAGAATTCGTTCGTTCACATACTATACGTATTTCGTTAGTTAACGTAAATTCGTATTAGTGATTTCGCTTTCTACTTGTATGTATACTTCATCATGTTGTTTGTGAACTTTAACTTAATTAGCCATGGGTCCCAAGAATGTTGCTGAAGTTCACGGAAAGAAGAGGATGCTTTCTGTGGAGACTAAGATGGAGATAATTAAGAAGTATGAAACTGGCATGCTACACCTTCCAAGGGCGTGACTATTTTGTCCAACAAGAGGAGCTATGTGCATGATGAGATGGAGAGGCTGATCTGGTATGGATTAAAGACAAAGAAATCGCTGGTGATACGATAACCGAGACAGCAATCTGCCACAAGGCCAGTGCTATTTTCGGTGATCTGATTGCCCAGGCCGAACACGACGGAGGAGAAGGGACATCGATGCCAACCCCAGACTTCAAGGCTTCTTGTGGGTGGATTGATAAATTCTGTAAACGGACTGGCATCCATTCGGTAGTGCAGCATGGGGAGTCTGCCAGCTCGGACACGAAAGCGGCCGAAGCCTTTACTAAGATGTTCAACGAGATGATGGTCAACAAAGGCTACAGTTCTCAGCAAGTCTTCAACTGTGATGAGACTGGCCTTTTTTGGAAAAAAAATGCCTCGTCCGACGTACATCACAGAGAAAGAGAAGAAGCTACCCGGGCATAAGCCTATGAAAGACAGGCTTACACTCACACTTTGTTCCAACGCCAGTGGAGATTGTAAGGTCAAGCCCCTACTTGTGTATCATTTGGAAACTCCTCAAGCCTTCAAGGCCCACAAAGTGCTAAAGGAGAAGCTTCTGGTAATGTGGAGGGCTAATGCGAAAGCCTTGGTAATGAGACTTTTGTTCACCGAGTGGGTAAATCTGTGTTTCAGCCCAACAGTGAAGAAATTCTTGGAAGAGAAGTGCCTCCTTCTGAAATGTCTGCTGTTGTTGGACAATGCCCCTGCTCACCCTCCTGGCCTCGAGAAAGATATCCTAACGGAGTATTCTTTTATCAAGGTTCTTTATCTTCCGCCTAACACCACCCCTCTCCTCCAGCCCATGGACCAGCAAGTGATATCAAATTTAAAAAAGCTGTATATGAAACATCTTTTCAAGAGATGTTTGTTCCGACACGGCATACAAACCCTTCGGTCCTTTTACAATAGGAAGGTACTAGCGGCAGCTGGATAGGGCGTAAGCTTTCGAACAAGGGGTTTCGGTATTTAACTGATTGTCCGACAGGCGCGCGCGCGCGACTGGGAGGTAAACAAACCACTTTTGCTTTCGGCCTCACAGCGAGTAGACGTGTGTGTTCGACGCTCTCTGCCCGCTTATCGTCGTTGCTTTCCTTGAGTATATGGTTGTGTTTGTGTATGAAAGAATCATTGTAAGTACAATCATTTCTCTTTATTCATTGAATTGTGATATTTTGGTCAATCATGGAATCTCCTCGCCTCGCTACCCCACGGAGACTATGCCCGGGTACCGAAGGGCGCAAATGCGGAAAGTTCCGCTCATTCCCGGAAATTGACCCACATATTTTGTGCGCTCGGTGTCGGGGGCGCAAATGCACCCGAGCCGAGCCCTGTGAAGTGTGTAATAATTGGTCGGAGGCGCAGTGGACTTTGTATGAGGGCAGGAAGAAGCGAAGGCCTGCAAAGGAGTCGTCGGAAAGCTCTCCCGCGACTCCTTTGGTGACGGACACTTCGTCTTCTTTCCTGCCGACCCCGCTCAGCTCCCACGTTTGGCGCCTTCCCCTTCGGGGGGGGGGTTTGGGGGTTTTCTAGGTCCTTCTCCTCACCCGACTTGTGAGTGTGGAGGAGGGCGCTAGATACCCTGACGTCGAGTTGTACTCTGGGTCCGTCTATCCGTTCGCTCTTCGCGCGAGCGGGTAGAGGATCCTGCTAATCACCCGACTTTTGCTTCCTCAGGTGCGGTTGCCGCGAAGGACGACCTCGGACAGGTGTGGGCATCGTTGGGGCTGCAGGGCGTGCCGAGTGTCCAGGGGCTGCTCTACCATCTCGCTGGCTCCATGGCGGTCACGCATGCGACGGTTACGACCACCACCACGACCCTTACAACACCTGGCTACGCTTCACCTCCTCACCTGGTGTACACCCCGCACGCGGTCTCTGTAACACCAACTACATCGGTGCAGGGGCCAGTCGCCGTACCACGGGGGAGTGTGATGCCGCCTCATGGGTTTGCCGTGCTGCCGCGACCGGACTTCGTGTGTCCGAAGAGCTCGCCCCTGGACCTCCCACCAGTACCAAGGATGTCTGTGCCGCTGGTCCGTCCAACTGGACCGCCTGCACAGCCTGCCGTACCTGCCTACCTGCCGTACCTGCCCAGCCGCTGTTCACGGACGTGACGTTGATGACCACTGCTGCCGTTCCTGTACCTGCTCCTGCCGTCTCTACTGCTGTTCCTGTGATGCCTGCACCTGCTGACGTTGTTCCCGTTCCTGGCATCCGCTGCTTCCTGGATGCTGATCTGTTCGGACAGTGCGATCCGCTGCTCCCGATGCTGATCTGTTCGGACAGGTGCGTCCGGGCCCTGTTGCTTCGGCAACAGCAGCCCCGGCTCCGCTCTGGATGACAGATCTGACATCGGTCCTGAGGAGGTTGACGAAGAAGAAGAAGAAGAGGAGGAAGGTGTCGTCATCGTCTTCATCGTCTTCTTCGTCGTCGTCGTCGTCGGCCGCCTCTTCCCCTTCTTCTTCTAAGGCTCCCCTGCCTAAGAAGAAGAAGGTCGCCTCCCCCCCCTCCCCCCCAAGAAGTCTCCTTCGGGAACTTCTAAGGGCCCGTCTCGCTCTGGTGAGACGGGGTTTCTTCCGCTGGTCACCCTGCTCCTTCGGGAGCAGGACCCGTCTCTTCTTCCGCAAGGAAGAAGACTACGGGGACCAGAGGAGTGCCGGCTAACACCGGCACTTCCTCACCTGCTGTTAGTGGTTCGGCCACGGCAGCAGGATCCGTCTCGGCCTCTCGCTCGCGAGAGGTACCGAGTGTACGGTCGCCTACAGCGACCGTGCGCTAGGAAACCAGACCTCTGAGCCAGCTCAGCGTCAGGTTCACGGCACGGAGCGGAAGACTTTGGTGGACAGCCGCGATCACGCGACTCTCACCAGACCAGCTCTCGCTCTCGCGGCGAGCAGCTGGCCACCTGGGCGGACGTGACGGTCCATGACCGGCCACGGGCTGAGGCTGGGAAGAGGTCCCCCCGTTCGCCGGCACCAGCCACGGCTGGTACCAGCGACGTGACGCGCCGTGAGGATACGCACCGGTCTCACCGTGACAGTGGAGCTCGCCGGTCGCCTGACCGTCACTCTCACAGAGAGCGATCGGGTACGGCGACCAGCACCAGCTCCTCTGACACGAGACCGGGGCCGCTGTTCTCGGTCCAGCCGTTCTCCACAGCGAGACGGCTCGACTAGGCCTGCAGCTCGATCGCCACCGCGGGTTGACGATCGCCTGCAGTCTTCCAAGCGCCCACTGGTTCTGCCAGTGACGAGGAGGGAGCGTCAGGTCTAAGCCTCCCCATACCTTCAACCTCGCGGGTACACAGGGAGGGGCGAGGTAGTTGAGATGTGATCGTGAGGGGTGCGCCCCTCAGGATCCCACCACGTCGTCATACGTACCAGGCACGGTTTCTCGGACCAGCCAGGTCGTACGCACAGGTGGTTGGAGGAGACCGAGAGGGTCTGTCGCGTGTTCCTCCCTCGAGGGAGGAGGGTCTCGGGAGATGCTTCACCTATTTGAGGGACTGGATGGTCCGAACTCGCACGGACGCAGTTACTCCTGAGATCCAGAGGAACTTTGCCGAGGTTATTGCGCTGATTCGTCAGCACAACGACCTCGGGGAAGGATCGCCGCTCCCACCCATCCGAGCCCACGTCCCGGCTCGAGTCGTTCTGGGGCCCGAAGAGGGAACCCAGACCGACGGTGGGTTTGCCGCGTTCCGAGCTTGCAGACTCAGTGCTGGACCAGGTAGAATCGCTTGTCTCCGGACAAGACGGTTCTCTCAAGTCTGGCAGGTCGAGCAAGCTGCTTCCACCTCCTCTGCTGCGACAGCGGCGTTTTTACGTGCCATCCGAGGATCCGATGCCGCCCCCAAACAGGTGAAACCCGGAGTTAGCCAGGCTGACTCCGGGTGTGTCTCTGCAGCAGCTCCTGTCCGAGAACCTATGGTTCTCGCAGCAAGAGGCACTCGGCCTGGAATCTACTGCCATGGCAGCTTTCCAGGCCGTCTCCTGGCTAGATCTGTGGTCCCTCACAGTATCTAAGGTCGCAGCCAACTCCGGGGGAATTTCTCCCGAAGATGACTCGGCCTTTAGGAGACTTTGCCAGTCTGGAGGAAGAGCCATCTCCTTCCTTGCCCACCAGACGGTGAACCTGTGGGCCAACCTGGTTCTCCGACGAAGGGACGCTGTCCTTACTCGGGTTTCCAGGGCGGCCGGGCGTGAAGCGGCGTTGGGTCTTCGCAACGGACCTTTACGGAGTTCCACATCTCTCTTCCCAGGAGAGATGGTGGACGCTGCGGTGGACAGACGGCGCACTGACGACAGTGACCGTCTGGTTCACCAGGCAGTCTCGAAGGCTTCTGGGCAGCCTCGGACTGCGGCCAAGTCTAAGAGCTCGGCTAGCGCTTCCTCGGTGGCTAAGACGGTAGCTGCGTCGAAGCCCCGGGGAAAGACTCTGTCTTCTTCGACTTCTACCAAGGGGAGCCGTAACCAGCCCTCCTCCCAGCCCTCCTCCTCCCGTGGAGGCTCTGGGAAGAAGTCGAAGAAAGGGGGGAAACGCTAGGGACGGCGTTCCCCCTCACCTGCTGCCGGAAGTGGGGGGTAGCCTGGCCAGCCATTGGGCAACTTGGCAGCGCTACGGCGCCGAGACCTGGATTGTAGATGTCCTTCGGGAGGGATATCTATTACCCTTCGAATCTCGGCCACCCCTCACCTCCAACCCGGTCCAACAGCAGTCGTACGTTCCTAGGGTCATCAAAGGACGTAGCATTGAGACAGGAGATCAAGACCATGCTGAGCAAGAGAGCTGTAGAAATCGTCACGGATCAGTCACCAGGCTTTTACAGTCGACTCTTCCTGGTGGAAAAGTCTACGGGAGGCTGGCGCCCGGTGATAGATCTCTCTCCTCTGAACCGGTTTGTTCGCCAGACCCGGTTCACGATGGAGACGGCACGTTCAGTGCTCGACTCCATCAGGGAGAACGATTTCATGCTTTCGGTGGACTTGAAGGATGCGTATTTCCAAATACCCATTCATCAGTCCTCCAGAAAGTACCTCCGCTTCATCCTCGACTGGGACGGTGTACCAGTTCAGGGCACTTTGCTTCGGTCTCTCAACCGCCCCACAGGTGTTCACGCGAGTGTTCACTCTGGTGTCTGCTTGGGCCCATTCGCACGGGATACGTCTGATGAGGTATCTCGACGATTGGTTAGTCCTGGCGAGCTCCCGCTCGCAGTTGCTACAGGACAGGGATCGACTGCTCGAGTTCTGTCGCGATCTGGGATCGTTGTGAACTTCGAAAAGTCCGATCTCGAGCCCAAGCAGAGGATGAAGTACCTGGGTATGCTGATCGACACGTAGCAGGGCGAGTCTTCCCCGCAGACTCGCGGATCAGCAGATTCAGGGAGGCAGCCAACCAGTTCCTGTCTCGGCAGGAACAGGTAGCTCAGCAATGGCAAGTCGTGATCGGACACCTGTCGTCACTCGAGAAGTTAGTCCCTCACGGGCGTCTTCACCTGCGGTCTCTTCAGTGGAGACTAAAGGAGAGTTGGTCACAGGCGACGGATCCCCCAAGCTTTCCAGTGTCACTGACACCGGAGGTGAGGCAGGACCTAGCCTGGTGGCTGGACGACAGGAACCTCTTAAGAGGAGTGCCTCTGCGCACTCCCCCCCCGGACATGCAGCTGTTCTCAGACGCATCGACCGAGGGATGGGGCGCACACCTGGAGGAGTTGCTGACTTCAGGAGTGTGGGACGAGAACGACAAGCACCTTCACATCAATGTACTGGAACTCAAGGCAGCGTTCCTCGCTCTCCAAGAGTTCCAGGACCACTTGATGGGACACTCAGTGGTGTTGATGTGCGACAACACCACGGTAGTGGCCTACGTCAACAAACAGGGGGGCCTAGTGTCTCTCACGTTGTACCAGTTGACTCGGCAGGTGCACGAGTGGGCCGAGGCACACTCAATAGAGCTGTCAGCACGCTACATTCAGGGAAGAGGAATGTAGTAGCAGACACGCTCAGCCGTCGGGATCAGGTGATAGGGACCGAGTGGTCCCTACACCAGGACGTGGCGGAAAGGCTCTTCGACCTGTGGGGGCGACCAGTCGTGGATCTGTTCGCCACCCGGCACAACAGGAAGCTCCAGGTGTTCTTCTCGGCCGTGCCGGACCCATGGGCAGCTGCAGAGGACGCTCTTCAACACCCGTGGGACAACCTCTTCGTCTATGCCTTTCGTTCAGCCTGATTCGCAAGGTGATCAGTCGAGCACTGGTCACCCCGAATCTCAGGATGATCCTGGTGGCTCCCAAATGGCCACAGGCCATTTGGTATCCGGACCTGCTGGCTCTTCTCGCAGGAGAACCGAGAGAGATTCCCCCTTGGCACAACCTTCTCGCCCAGCCACACGTCGAGCGGTACCACGAGCAGTCCAGTCCCATACGTCTTCATGGCTGGCTGTTATCCACCATCTCTTGCGAACGAGAGGCTTTTCTCGTAGCGCAGCAACAGAGATGGCTGGAAACGTCCGTCAGTCCTCTGCAGCTGTGTACCAGGGGAAGTGGGCCGTCTTCTGTGGTTGGTGTCGTAGACGGGGTGGTCTATCTCCTCTCAGTAGGCCTCTCTGCAGCAGGTAGCGGATTTCCTCGTTTTTCTTCGCCGAGAGAAGCTCCTCTCAGTCCCCACAGTCAAGGATACAGAGCGCCCCTGTCTCTCGTCCTGAAACTGAGGGGATTGGACATCTCGAACTCGTTCGAGATCTCCTTGCTTATGAGGAGCTTCGAAAGGTCTTGCCCACCCAGGGAACTCAGGCCCCTGCGTGGGATGTGACTCTCGTCCTTAGGAGTTTGACTCGAACGCCGTTCGAGCCACTCCGAGAGTCGTCAGACAGGGATCTGACCCTCAAGACCCTCTTCTTGCTGGCCCTGGCATCGGCGAAGAGAGTAGGGGAACTTCATGGTCTTTCCTATGATGTACGACACTCCAGGGGATGGGGATCTGTGACGCTCGATTTCGTCCCGAACTTCGTTGCGAAGACTCAGAAACCGTCGGTCCCTGACGACAGGTTCGAGTCCTTCACGATTCCCTCCCTAATGGACTTCACCGATAATGATGCGGATGAGATGCTGCTTTGTCCTGTGAGGGCGCTACGGCGCTATCTGAAGAAAACTCGACACCTCAGGCCTGAGTGTCGACGCCTCTTCGTTAGCACGGGGTAACCAAGAAAGAAGTATCCAAGAACACTCTTTCATTCTGGCTGCGTGAGGTCATCAGGGAGGGTGCGTATGAGGCTGATGGTAGTGACGACATCCGTACGTCCCGTCCGAGAGCTCACGAAGTCAGAAGTATTGGCCCCTCGTTGGCGTTTCGTAAGAACTTCTCCGTGGCGCAGGTCCTGAAGGCAGGGGTCTGGTCTAACCAGACTACCTTTACGTCCTTCTACCTTCGGGATATTGCCCACAGGTCCTTGGATACCTTTTCCTTGGGACCCGTGGTGGCTGCTCAACAAGTTGTGTAGCTAACCCAGACCCTCGCAGGCTGAAACGGCATCGAGTCCTGGTGTGACTGTGTGGATGGATGTGTGAGTGAGTGAGTGACTGGCTCCCTCTTCCATCTTTTCCTCCTCCTCTACCTGTGGGCAGAGGGCCACGGTCGTCACTACGCTGATGAGGACGAGATGCAGGTGGAGCTATATGACAGAGCCCCATCCTATCTCTTTCACTAGGGATAGGAGCAGAATAACCACCACTTCCTCCTACAAGGGGGGGGAAGTGGATGCCTACAAGAGTCAAACCCATGACTTTATATTTGCTCCTGTACAGGAACAAGTTCTTACATTGCTGGTACGAAGAGATACGCTTGCCTCTCTCTTAGTACTCGGTCCAGAGGTCTGACCATTGATCCTGCGGTGCACACCCCGATCAATCGGACAGAGGCTTGGATCCCTCCCTCGCTCTTACGACCAGGGAGACTTCCAAGGTTGGGCGAACACCAGTCTGTTCACAAAAGACTCAGATTCCTCCCACCAAGAAGTGAGTCTTCCTATTGTAAAAGGACCGAAGGTTTGTATGCCGTGTCGGAACAAATGACAATTTGTCCAAAATTGCATTTTCATACAATCAACTTACCTGTCAGATATATACATAGCTAAGACTCCGTCGTCCCCGACAGAAATTCAAATTTCGCGCCACTCGACTACAGGTAGGTCAGGTGATCTACCGGCCTGCCCTGGGCGGCAGGACTAGGAACCATCCCCGTTTTCTATCATATTTTCTCTGTCGCCGGTGGTATCCAACATTGTGTTATTACCTCCTGACTTAGATTCATTTTTCAACCTTTGATCAACGTTTTTCGGCTTTTTGGTGACGTATTTGGATCGTGTTTTGGCATTCGCTACTGTGGACTGTTTTTGGAATAACTCTTTTGGATTTTTCTCAGTATGTCTGATTCTAATGTGAGTGTGAGAATGTGTGTGAATGTAGGCTGCAGGGTGAGGATACCGAAAGCTTCGGTTGATCCTCACACTGTATGCCGTAAATGTAGGGGGGTTCAGTGTTCTGCTATTAACACTTGTAAGGAATGCGAGGGTTTGAATGCAGAAGAGTGGAAGACTTTGACTTCTTATTTGAAGAAGTTAGAGAGGGATAGAGTTAGACGACTGAAAGGTGTGAGTTCAAGGCCTATTGAGCCTTTTACGGATAATTCTAAAACCCTACTGATGTAGATTCTCCCTATAGATCTCATTCTCAGAGTTTTTTCGGATTCGGCATCGGAAATCGCCAATCTGAAAGCGACTATTAGAGACATGAAGTCCAAGATGGCTGACTCGAAAGGTAAGGCTAGTGATAGTGAACATTTTAGTGAAGTGAGTTCTATCAGTGTGTGGAGGGGGCGTTTGATCGTCCCTGCGGCGCTCCCAGGCCTAGACCTCTTCCAAGCTCCCATGCCCAGAGGAGAAGGAAAGTCGAAAGCCTTAAGGAGGTCGTGGGGAATCCCCAACGGTCAGACGTCCCTTCAGCTAGCTCTGCTTCATGGCAGCCAGCTCAAGGGCGCTATAGGAAAAGCGTCCTTCGCGAGTGTTTCTCGTCCTCTCCCTCTCCCTCACCTAAACGAGGGTGGAAGGAGTCGAACTTATCGAGACCGCTGAAGCGTCATATGAAGCAAGACATTGATTCGAGCCCAGAGCGCTTCTCGGATGACGCCCCGTCTGCTATTAAGAAGGCGAAGGTGGCGTCAGCGTCACCTGACGCTTATGAGGAAGTACCCCATCATGCTTCTTCCCCGAGTGATGACGAGAGGCGTCATGCACTAGACGTGGGAGAAGGCGTCAAGAAAGATAATTATGGCGGTTCAGGAAACAACTGTCATCTCTTGTGGGAGTTTTAGCGCCCCGTCGGAAGGACGTGACGCTTCCAATTAAGAAGTCTCGTCCTCTCTCACCTGCTCGAAGAGAAGCGTCAGACAGATGTGAAACCGCTCAACGTCTGGCAGGAGCTTCGAGTTCGAGAACTAGAACGGGGGCGGACGAGAGTGTTGTAAGACAAGAAAAACGAAAGACGTCTTTTAGAAGTGAAGCGTCATTTCAAGCGACGCCCTTAGAGAGCGGAGCGTCTTCCAGACGCGAAGCGTCATCTAGACGTCAACAAGAGACGTCATACATGACGCTCGGAGAGCGGGAAGCGTCATACAAGGCGTCTTCTACAGTTCATGAGAAGACGCAGGTTGTGACGCCTTCCAAGTCTATCAAAACGGGAAAAAGGAAAGAGTTTCATTCCCTTAGCCCCTCTCCTATCAGGAGTTTGTCTCCTCCAGAAGAGGAAAGTTCAGAAAGGAGAACGGAAACTCAGATATATCCCGAGTTGGAGGAAAACTCGGATGATGACGATCTTGGAAGAGAGGGCTTGTCCAACTATAAGGTGTTGACTACCCTGCTTCTTGAGGAATACGGAGACGAGTTGACTCCGGCTGCTCCTCCTTCTCCACGCTCGCTCTTTTCTAGTGCGAAGGCGAAGAAGCCCTCGTCTTTTCTGAAGATGAAGCCCACCATCTCGATGAAGCGGGCTTTACACGCCTTAGACTCCTGGATGAAGTCGAAGAAAGACTTAGTCAGGACAGTATTTTGCATGCCTCCAGCAAGGTTAGCTGGGAAAAGAGGCATATGGTACAAGACGGGGGAGAATATGGGTATCGCTCTCCCTTCTACAACAGAGGCAGATTTTTCGACGTTAGTTGACGCTTCAAGGCGTCCAAGTCTCAATTCTGCTCGAATTACATGGAGTATTTCAGAACTGGATCATCTCCTCAAGGGACTCTTCCATGTATTGGAAGTCTTCAACTTCTTGGATTGGTCCCTTGGGGTGATGTCCAAGAAAGCTCATGATTCAGAGAGGAATCGAACCTGAAGCCCTGTTATGCATTTTGTCTTGCATCGACAAAGCGGTACAGGATGGATCTTTTGAAGTCTCTTCATTATTTGGAGCAGGTCTTTTAAAGAAAAGGACGGTGTATGGCGCCTTCTTAACAAAGGCAGTCTCGCATGCTCAGAGGGCAGCTCTACTGTATGCACCTCTGTCTGACATTTTGTTCCCTTCTCAGTTAGTGAAGGACGTGGCTCACTCTTTAACTGAGAAGGCGACGCAGGATCTTCTGACGCAGTCGGCTAGGAAGAAGAAACCTGCTTTAGTATCTGACAAGAAAGGACCTAGCACTTCTATGCAGCCCTTTCGAGGTGGTCCGATCTCCAGACCTCCCGCAAGAAGGAAGGCTCCAGAGAAGAGAGGTAGGTCCGCCTTTCGTCCCTTTAAAAAGGGAAAATGAAACATTTCTCCTCCAAGCACCAGTAGGTGCCAGGCTCCTGGGATTCGTGGAGGCCTGGACACTGATAGACGCAGACGCGTCTTCATTGAATATCATAAGGAAGGGATATCGTATCCCTTTCCTGAATACTCCGCCCCTAACGTCAATACCAAGGGAACTATCAGCCAAGTACAAGGACCCGGTGCTGAGGGATACTCTTCGATCGATGGTGGAACAAATGTGGGACAAGAGTGCAATAGAACTAGTACTGGATCAAAACTCCCCGGGGTTTTACAATCGCCTTTTTCTAGTGGCGAAAGCCTCGGGAGGATGGAGACCAGTACTAGACGTCAGCTCTCTGAACAAATTTGTTCAGAAGGAGAAGTTCTCCATGGAGACTTCTGCTTCAGTCCTAGCGTCATTACGACAAGGAGATTGGATGGTGTCTCTAGATCTCCAGGACGCCTACTTTCACGTCCCGATCCACCCTTCGTCGAAGAAGTACCTCCGTTTCATGACGGGGGGAAGGATCTTTCAGTTCAGAGCCTTGTGTTTCGGCCTGTCCACAGCTCCTCAGGTCTTCACAAGCCTGATGAGGAATGTGGCGAGATTTCTTCATCTCAAAGGAGTGAATGTCTCTATGTATCTAGACGACTGGCTCATCAGGGCCAGATCGGAGAGACAGTGCTTGGAGGACCTAAAGTTAACTCTGGATTTGACCAAGGCGTTGGGATTGCTTGTGAACCTCGAGAAGTCTCAACTGACCCCCAGACAAGACCTAGTCTATCTGGGGATTCGGATGGATTCTCGGGGTTTTCGAGTTTTTCCTTCGCAAGAGAGAACCGCAAAAGGTTGGAGGATAATCTCTCTCTTCTTAGAGAAGCAACAAACGTCAGCGAGGGAATGGTTGAGCCTTCTGGGGACGCTTTCCTCGCTGGAACAATTCTTCCCTCTAGGAAGACTTCATATCCGTCCACTTCAATTCTTCCTCAAGAAGTCTTGGAGCTGGAAAACGGACAACTGTCGGACGTTTTTCCCATTCCAGTGGAGATAAAGGCACACCTACAGTGGTGGTTGCTACCTCTGGAAGAGAACAAAGGGATCTCTCTAAGAACACAGAACCCAGACCTAGTGTTGTTCTCCGACGCGTCGGAGACGGGTTGGGGAGCGACATTAGGCTCAGAGGAAGTGTCAGGCACCTGGGAACCAGCACAGGTGTCCTGGCACATAAACTGCAAAGAGCTCTTCGCCGTACACCTGGCCTTGAAGAGCCTAGAACCTCTGGTGAGAGACAAGGTAGTGCAAGTAAACGTGGACAACACCACCGCACTTGCCTACATTCGGAAACAGGGAGGGACACACTCCTCGTTCCTTTACGAACTCACGAGAGACCTATTACTTTGGACGTCTCACAGGAACATCTCCCTGCTGACAAGGTTCGTACAGGGAGTAAGGAATGTGAGGGCGGACAGGCTCAGCAGGAGGAACCAGGTCCTTCATACAGAATGGACTCTGCACGAGGAGTGTGTCTCGATCTCTGGTCTCTGTGGGGAACTCCTCATGTGGATCTCTTCGCAACATACATTTCAAAAAGGCTCCCAGTGTTTTGCTCGGTCGTGGAAGACCCAAGAGCGATTATGGTAGACGCCTTCCTGCTAAACTGGTCTCGAGTGGACGTTTACGCTTTTCCCCCATTCAAAATCCTGGGGTTAGTAATGAAAAAGTTTGTGGCGTCAAAAGAGACGAGGATGACATTAATAGCCCCCTTTTGGCCGGCCCAGGAATGGTTCACGGAGGTGGTAGAGTGGATCGTAGACTTTCCAAGATCCCTACCAGGAAGGACGGATCTTCTCAAACAACCACACTTCAAGAGGTACCATCAAAACCTCCCCGCTCTCGCTCTGACTGCCTTTCGACTATCGAAAGACTTGTCAGAGCGAGAGGCTTTTCTCGCGAAGTGGCAAGCGCGATCGCGAGAGCTCGCAGAACCTCCACTACGAAAGTATACCAGTCGAAGTGGGAGGTCTTTAGAAGGTGGTGTAGAGCCAAGAAGTTGTCCTCCTCCTCTACCTCTATAGCGGAAATTGCTGATTTCTTGCTATTCCTGAGAGTAAAATCTCATCTAGCCGTATCCACAATAAAGGGATACAGAAGTATGCTCTCGGCTGTATTCAGGAACAGAGGATTAGATCTGGCAAATAACAAAGATCTCCACGATCTCATAAGATCTTTTGAGACTTCAAAGTCTAAGGAACCAGTACCTCCGAACTGGAACTTGGACGTAGTCCTCAAATATCTGTCTTCGGATAGATTCGAGCCTCCGCATCTGGCATCATTTAGAGACATAACTAGAAAATGCCTATTCCTTTTATCGTTAGCGACGGCAAAAAGAATTAGTGAGTTACAAGCTCTGCAGGATAAAGTAGGATTCAAGGGAGACTCGGCTATTTGCTCGTTTAAGACCCTGTTTTTAGCGAAAAACGAGAATCCCACGAATCCCTGGCCTAGGTCATTCGAAGTCAAAGGAATGTCGAGTCTCGTAGGCAGAGAAGCAGAGAGGTCTCTATGCCCTGTTAGAGCGCTGAAGTTCTACCTTCAGAGAAAGCGTCAGTTGGGAGGCTCTAGACAAGGTCTTTGGTGCGCGGTAAAAGACCCCACAAGACTGATGTCCAAGAATGCTCTGGCGTTCTTTGTAAGAAACGTCATTACGGACGCTCATAAGGTCTGTCCTGACGAACAGTTACAAATACTGAGAGTAAAAGCTCATGAAGTAAGAGCGGTTGCGACGTCTCTCTCGTTTTATAAGAATATGTCGCTTAAAAACATCATAGACACGACATATTGGAGATGCAACTCAGTATTTGCATCTCATTACTTGAAAGACGTGCGTGTGACGTATGAGAAGTGTTTTTCTCTAGGTCCTATCGTATCGGCAGATACGATTCTGGGTACGGGAGCCGACACCAATCCTTAAATGTATATACTGTTCTTCTTTTTTTTGGATATGGTCGAGAGTCTCTTCGAACAATGGAGGACTTAGGCTCGCACGGGCGGCCGTCTATGTTGTTCAGTAAGAGAATTCTTGTCATATCCAATTAGTTGAGTATAATTTTTTTTGAAAATTATGTATGTGTGCGTAGTGGTTTTTGAGTTACGGTTGTTGTGACGAGTTCGGGGATAACTCGTAACAATCCTTAGTTCTAACATATGGTTAGGATCAGGTGGTCGGGATTGGTTGTGTGCTCCTTCATAAGGTGTATTGTCATATAAGTGGATCAGCACCCATTGACAAAGTCCTTTTAGGCTCTGCCGAGTAAGTGGATAAGACCCCATCGGCAGACCCACAAGAACTCTTGGCCATAGATCACATATCTCGCTAAAGTTTCTTGAGGTGATGCAGACTACTGGGCAAACACCCACGAAGTCTACCACCTATCAGGTAGGAACCAAGGTTTTATTTATACCTACAACATATGTTGTTTACCTGTCTATTCCATATAGTAGCTGTCTCTTGCCCTCCACCGAAGGGTGCCAATCAGCTATGTATATATCTGACAGGTAAGTTGATTGTATGAAAATGATATTGTTATGATACAATAAAGTTTCATACATACTTACCTGGCAGATATATACATAGCTAAGACTCCGTCGTCCCCGACAGAAATTCAAATTTCGCGCCACTCGCTACAGGTAGGTCAGGTGATCTACCGGCCTGCCCTGGGCGGCAGGACTAGGAACCATCCCCGTTTTCTATCATATTTTCTCTCTTCCACCTGTCTCCTGCGGGGAGGCTGGGTGGGCCTTTAATTGTATATATCTGCCAGGTAAGTATGTATGAAACTTTATTGTATCATAACAATATCATTTTTCCTAACTATACAAACCTGAGGTCCTTTTACACATAGCCCCACCTCATGCCACCCCTCACTCTGCAGTTTTTGCTTGGGCCAAAAGCAAAAGTGATTTGTTTACCTCCCAGTCGCGCGCGCGCGCCTGTCGGACAAGCAGTTAACTACCGAACCCCTTGTTCGAAAGCTTACGACCTATCCAGCTGCCGCTAGTACCTTCCTATTGTAAAAGGACCTCAGGTTTGTATAGTTAGGAAAAATGCAATTTTGGACAAATTGTCATTTTGACATCACTGATACCACAAACCTCACCTTGCGTGAATTTTGGAAGGAGCATTTAGATTATCGTGATATGCATCTGACTCATCGATCAAGCTTGGCAGGAGGCTTCGAGGCGAACCTTGAATTCTTCGTGGAGGAAACTCTGGCCTGATGCCATATCCGCCCGAGACTTCGAGGGATTCAAAGTGGGCAAAGCTGATGCAGGTTCAGAAGCAGTTGACAATCCTGAAACTGTTCGCAACCAGATCTTGACAAGATTGTTGTACTCGGCAAGTCCATGGGGCTGGTCGTCGACAAGGACAACATCAACGACCTTCTCAAGGAACATCAAGAGGAGCTTACGACAGATGACCTGAAGGAGTTGGAGGCCATGCAACATAACGTCGTTCAAGAAGAGTTCTCTAGCAGCGGCGAGGAGGAGGAGGAGGACCCTATGACAACGGCAGAAATTAAGGATGCTCTAGCTGCTTTTCATAAAGTGCAATCATTTGTAGAAAAGACACACCCCAAAAAGGCTTACACAGGTCGTATGCTTGCGCAGTTCAATGACGTTTGCCTGAGTTGTTTCAGAAACATTGTGAAAAGCAGGCAGAAGTAATCTTCCTTGGATAGTAATTTTTTAAAGAGGCCTTTAGTAGTAAGCAAACAGGAAGATCCAAGTGATACGAAAAAACAGAAAGTTGAAAGTGGTGAAGAAATTTAAAATTTGTAAAAAAACAAAAAATGTAAAGTATAAACAAGTAAAAAAAATAATGTAAAAATCAAAGAAAAAAAAAATTTATTTAAAAGTTTTTTGTAAAGTTGAATGTTAATGTTTTCTGCCATTTGTTAATGTGTTTCGTAAAGTTTAGTGTTAATGTTTTCTGCCATTTTTTAATGTGTTTCCTAAAGTTGAGTGTTCATGTTTTCTGCCATTTGTCCTCCTCCTCTGTCGCCACTTTTGGCGATAGCCTCACTCGAAAGGGAAGGTTCCACATTTTACTACATATGTACGTACATATACGTACAGTATTTCTTGTACCATGTACACTAATACACTTTATTAACAGGTATAGTATAGGTTATGTTAGGTATTGAATGGTCCAAATTGTTGTATTTCATTGTTTATTAGTCAATTTAGCTTTATTGTAAAATTTACTGTGGTATTTTTGTAGGGCTTGGAACAAATTAGGCAATTTACATGTAAAACGTGGTTCGAGATGCGAAAAAAGCAGGTTACGAAGGCCGCTTCAGAACGGATTTCTTTCGTATCCTGAGGCACTACAGTATTATACAGCACCAGCAGCCACATAATGAAATATGGTTACATTATCATGTTGTCAGTCACAAAGGTTTTTCATCTTTCTTAATTGTGAGTTGTGGAATGGCCTTGACAGTACTGTGTACTGAATTTTTTTATGCTTCCCAGTCTTAGAAATTGTGATATTGTTTCTCTTTGTGTACAAGTTTCTATATGTTAATTCATCTTTACTTTTCCATTTTCTCGGATTACATGTGGATACAATTTTTTATTCTGCTGAAACTTGTTTTAAAATTTATAGTTTTCTAGTTTTTTTTTTTTTTCAATGAATGTCTGGTCACTTTTAAAAATAATAATTAAGAAAAAGTGAAAGGGGTTTGTAATTTATGTTAGTACGTATACTGTGAATATTTTCAGTAGTTTTAGTTTGATACAATCATTTTTTAAGGAGTTAATTTTTCCTATGCTTTGCAGTTGGTACACATTTCATATTTCCTTGAAGAAAGTAGAGAAATGAGAGCTCTTGGTCAGAGGAAGGGCTCATCACAGTGAGGAACTCTTGTTATCAGATTACAGGTTGATTCATTCATATCTATAGAAACCTTATCTACTTGGTTAGGTTAAATTTAATAATGAGAACTCTTACTCTCATTTACAATAATTGTTCTTGAACTATGTATGGTCTTTTTCAGGTTCATGAATTTACCATGGAAATGACATGCGAAGGTTGCTCTAATGCTGCTAGCCGTGTGTTAGGAAAATTAGGAGGTATGTTAAGAGTTCAGTTTTATTTCTATTGTTATTTCTGTGGCTAGATAGGTTATGCACTTAAGATCAATGTTGTCTATCAAGGATCCAGCTGTAAGTGCTTTGCTGTTATCAGAGTAATGAAAGAAGCTACAAAGCACTGAAGAAAATTTGGTTTTTGAGGACTGCGTTATGCATGACCTATTGCTGACATTAGAATGAGAGGGAAAAGTGCCAGAAATGTTTAAAATGTGGAAGATTGGAATGGAGAGGAGAGGACTGAAAATCAGTGCATGTTAAACAAAGCGTGTGGTAATTGGGAAGGAAGTACGTACATATATGTAATTGGGAAAGTGGTTGCAATGACTTTAGATCTTAACAATGCAAAAATTCACTGCATCACTAATTCACTACTCATCCTTTTAGACGGTTAAGATCGTCAATTGTTAAAATCTTAAATAGCCATGTGATTGATTTGATTTATAGGTTTTAGGCACTGGGGCAACAAAGGCCATTCAGCGCTGAAACTGATATTAACAGTGAAAAAGCTTTAAAGGTGTAACAGGAGGAAAGCCTTGCAGTTGCACTATGAATCAATTGTTAGGAAAGGGTGGAAAGTAAGATAATATGAAAGGAGGTACAGTAACAGGAATGAAAGAAGTTGCAGCAAGGGACCAAAGGGACCTGCAAAGAACCTCAAGTAATGCCAACAATGCACCGCATCAGGTGTATTGACGACACTACCCCCCTACAGGGAGTAGCCATGTGATGACTATTATATGCTTGCTCTCATCAGTGATGTCTATAGTTTCTCCTCAAGAGAACCCAAGTTTTGCAATTTAGTCACAAGGTATAATATGCAGCATACATTAACAGCACCGTGGTTACCTTTATACAGGGAGGTAGAGACATGCAAATCTACACTGAGTGTAACCAATGGTGCCAAAGGAGATATGTAGGGTTGCAGTATCTGGATTATATATTTATGTACAGTATGCTCTATACTGGTAGTATTTATTACCCAAAAATTTACTTTTTCAGACAAAGTTTCAGACGTCAACGTAGACTTGGCCACAAAGAAAATAACTGTAACAAGTGCAATGACATCAGAGGAGCTCACAGAAGTACTGAAGAAGACTGGAAAGGAAATCAAACACATTAGTTCCAAGAGTGTATAAGTCAGCAACATTTTATTTTTTCCATGATACTTTTCATATTTGCTTTTTCCTATTATCATGTAGCAGGTTTTACGTAAGCCTTGTAAGCAAATTCCTGATAGTGAATTTGGAGTTTGGGTTCTGAAGGAATTTAAATTGGCACTTAAACATAAATTCAAAAGTTCAAACATGTTTAAAGATTTGCTTTTTTGATAACTGTCGGAAGTTATTTTTAGTCAGGGCTTCATAAACAGTGATATAGTGTTTAGGGTTAGTCATTAGTATTACAGGTATCACATTTGACTACAGTTGATACTTACTGCAGCTTTTTCAATACTCTTTAGTGTAATATAGTAAAATTTCTTTATACATTAGATGTTGTCTCTATTAATTAATATTCTTGAAGTCAAGCACAATATTAACATTCCATAACTGTTGTTGATTGTGAGCATTATAATTTAAAATTTTGAAGAAAAAATTGAGACAACCATTGTGCAGTGTTTTCTACATCTTTATGGAAAAATTGTAAAGCTACATAATCCTACATTTTTTAATGGAGAGTAAAGGGATTATCTTGTTTGCTGCAGAGCAATTTTCTTTATTGTTGGTTTTTTCAAGGTTTTTGATGGTTAGTGAAAAGTTAGTGTTAGTCTAATGTTTAGTGACTAATAATTGCCACTACTGGTAAGTGCACTAAATGTACTCAAGAATTAGCAGCTTTTCATATTTTCTTGTTGTGCATTAATATTTTTGTATCCCCTTAAGTGGATTTCGCAAAGCATCCTGTTCTCTTGAAAATATAAAGGTGAATATTCATATTGTCTATTCTTAACCAATATGGAAGAATGTGCAGATTTATTACTTGTGTAGCAGGTCCTCAAAAGATCAGTATTCAACAGTAGTGACGGCTCTTGGCAGTGACCTTTCTGCCCCAGCTCTTATTCGATTATGTATCTATCAGGTTATCTATTTGAAAGTTGTCTCAAGAAAGGTTTACTCTTTGGGCATGTTCCCTCTTCATCTTTGCTTGGACATGTACTCAGGCATTAATTTGGGTGTGGCTACCACATGTTTTGGTTATTAAAATCTGTTTCAAGTGAGCAATGACTACACCAAGTATCACATGTTCCTTTGGTTCATGGTTTTCTCAGCTGTCTCAGGACAATACCCTCTAAAATGCATGTTAGGCTACAACAGCAGATTCTCAGTTTTAAGCCTAAAAAAAGTTCCAAACTTGGCTAGAAGTCACTGACCACTTACCAAGACTGTCACATCCTATATTCCTTTTCCAAACATGTATGTATACTCATCATTAGCAAAGCCAACATTCACCATCTGAGTTGGAAAAAAGTTTGTAAGAATGGAAACACTCCCAACATTTCAGTGACCCATCTGATTATGGTGCCTTTTGTGTGCAAGACTCATCTTGAAAGTTGGAGGGGCTTTATTTTTTAATGCAGATAAACCTAAATCAGGACTGCATGTACTTTACTTACCAATTCTTTAATGAATTTTTTTTGTCAGGTACTTAAATATTTAAAGAATTTTTAAAGTTTTATAAGAAAATTAATTCAGTGAAATAAAGTACATACAGGAAAAATAATACTTTAGCTTTTGCTTAAACTACCAGGACTGATTCCTGTAATGATACCCTTACATGGGAATAAACTAGACTTACACAGGGAAACAAATAAAAATGAGTGTGATTAAATATTTTACTTTACAATGTGCAAAAACTGAACATGCTTGAATAAACATTTGAAAATAATGACAAAGAATGAGTTGAGAACATTTTAGTGTTTAAGAAGCTTCGTGAGGAAGTAAAATTTTCATGATAGAAAATATATTTGAGGGTTGAAGTATCAAAATGCAAAATGAATGTCTGCAAAATAGACAGCACAAAGGTAATGAATTCATTACTGTCTCAGTCTTTCCTCTTCCTAAACAGGATAAGTTTTATGTCGGGTTAATATTTAAATGCTGAAAGTTTTAAGGGCATGATTATAATTTTGCTGCTTTTAATATTTTTGTACCAGTAACCATATGGCTGTGGCTAAAGTATCCATTGGTATAAATACTTGTAAATAATATGGAGGTTTGAAAAACTTAACAGTACTTTCAGCATTTAAAATAAAAACAATCTCAGTCATGTATGAACCTTAACAAATAAATTGAGTTCAAGAGGTTAACAACAAATTATATTGTGTGTGTTATCCGTTGGTTTATCAAATATCTAATAGAAAAATGTTGAATTTACAAACTGAAACAGAACATAATGAAGCAATTTATGTATACTTTTTCAATGAACTAAATAATAACTGGAAAAAAAATTAATAACTGATCTCCCTCATCGGGCCCACAAAATGAGGGCATTATTTTTCTGTCTTTTTCTGGATCATCTTAGTGACTGATGTAAATTAACCTATAATATATGAATATTAATATGGAAACTTAAATACTATGTTTATCAAATATATATATTACTTGGAAATGCAAACTATATATATTTTCACCCAAGTCTTATTAAATATATTGCAAAGAAAAAGATATATACTGTGTATATGGTGCCACAACCTGGAACACTTTCAAGAGAAAATATTAAGAAATAAAGTACATTACTCAATAGGAATAGGGCATTCACTAAATTGTACTATATTTATAACAACAGGTGGCAATAAATTTACCTGGGGCATAATGCAATCTTGTGGGGGAGAACTTCAAACTTGTAGTTACAAGTGTAAATTTGATTTGTGCAATATATGAAGCATTTTGAACTTCATTAATTTGGTGGGGCAGAATATGGAGTATTGATGGATGAGTTTGTGCAGTAATATGACAAAAAATAAAAGTATGTTACACAGCAGAAATCATAAACAAAAAGTACCATCAAATGTTTCTGGACATAGAAGGAAAATAATTTCAAACCACCATTTCTGTAACAATGTTTTTTTTTTTTTATACCATACCCAAAAATTGCAAGAAACAGTGTAAGAACAAAAATGAAACTGCTACTCTACTATCAGTACTTAGAAACCCAAAAGTTGTATCCACCATAAACTTAAAATTATTAGTAGAGCCTTCAAAATACAACTGTAACTAATAAAACTTTGCAGCTTGCTAAAATAGTAACAAACACAAGCATTAGAATATGAAAACTTCCAGTTACTTTTAACTTCAAATGTAATAAACATAATCAACAGTTGCATGATAAAAACAGTACATAAACAAATGCAACAGAAATACTTTAAATTACATGGGCCCAGCAAACACACACATACATAGGCTCTAAAAGTAGTTAAAAAAAAAAAAAAAAAAAAAAAAAAAAAAAAAGGTGTCATATCACAGATGATATAAACAATATCAATTCTCGTTCGTCCAGTTGTACTCTAAACCCCAACATGGGATGGACATGTGTGCATAAAATTATAACTACTTTTTTTCCATAAAAAGATACACATCAAAATATACTTAGCAGGGCACTACTCAACAAGTTAGAGACCATCCTAGTACTTTGAAATTATTCCTGTGATTCACTTAACACATTCCTTATGGGATATGACAAAACCACACCTTTTTAAAAATTTTTAAATATCCATCCTTGAAATATATTTTAACAAATGCAACAATATTGCAGATTCCTACCGTATTTCTTCACTACCACAATGAAAATTAGCCTTTCTCAATTTTAATCCCTTACAGCTTAGCACTCTAGATTATTAAAACAACTTGTACAGCAGGTCTGACTTTTGAAAAATTTTTCTAATTTTAACAAGATTCAACTTCCTAATTTAATTATCTAATTATTTTCAGGAATATTTGTGAAATACTTAAGTACTGTATAAAAAAGATCATCCTTAAATTCTTCAATGGTTGCAGTTTTAAACTTTCGAGCATTTAGGTAGTTCTAAGTTTATTTATAGCTTTTAAAAAGCTGAAGCAGAGCAGTGAAATGATAATTTTGGTGTTGCAACCTAATCCATATAAATGGGTTACTTCTGGAGTAAACAGAGGCTGAACATTATATAACTAAAAATCATTAATGTACATAATACATCTTGCACTCTTGCCCCATACTTACATCTGTCAAATTCTTTCGCTTTGAATTTCCCTCAATATCTAATGCTTTTGTTTCAATTCAAACAATTGGGACTTGAATGACAATTTACAATGCAACAAATATAAACATACGTGTATAATCTTAATTTCCCATAATTATTTATACTAATTGGAAGGCTCTGACATTTAACATTAATACTTCTGCAATGCACATTTCAGACATTAAAAGATATGTGCAATACTGTATATAAAACATTCAGTACCCCTACAAGGTTATGTATGATTGTCTAAATAACTTCAAGATATTTACTTGTATGAAGCAATAAGAGCAGCAGCATTATTATTCACTCAAAAGACTTTTGAAAACTTAACCTTTAAAAACAAAACTAAACTGATCTGGACACAACAGGATTCCAAAATTATTCCTAAAAAATTCTTGGTATGTATGTCAAAAGAAAGGTCACTTAAGGATGAAGGTGTTGATAATAGTGGTCAGGACTGAGGTTGCTAGTTGGCAGTAGGTGGTGCTGGAGGCGAACCACCATCCTTGAAACAGAAATTAACAATTATTCAATATGGCATGTTGGGATGCAATCAGCAAAAACTTAACCTCAGCACGAATAAAGACTGCTACAGCACACAAGAATAGAGATAAAATTACCATTCCATGTGATGGTGATTTCTTTTGTAAAAGACAGTTGCACAGATTCAAGTTTTCTAAAGGAAATGTGTTAAATTCATGTGACAGTAAGACAAGTGATGATGGTTTGCACACATTTACCAGTCAGCCACATATCAATTTGAAAAATTAAATGCAATTACGTATACTATTGGCATTTGTCAAAATTTTATAAAGCTCTTGTTGCTGGTCTAACAAAAAAAAAATGAGAGTAGTATTTCATCACTATCTGGAAAAAAATCTTATACAAAAATTACATACCTGTTGACTGTTTGTAGGTTTTGAATCTGAACTACCTCGTAACGATGCTGGTCGCAAAAAGAAAAGAACCATTGCTAAGAGTGTCCATACCATTGCAAATAGCAGCATACTATCTGAGCCAGCAGATTCTTGAGGACCAGGTGCTGTCCATTAAAAATGAAATAACAGCATGAATTTACTTGAATATACAGTACCTACTTGAAAAATATTATCACCATCATGGGGTTTGACAAAGTTTTCTTCAATCTATTGTCCTTTACATTTTCAGCCCAAACTCCCACCAGGTCTATGTCTTTATATATCCCCTTTTCAATTATTTCTTGGGCCTTCCAACTGGTATTCTTCTTACTACTTCAGTATCTGCCCCTTTTTTGCCTGTACAGTATTTCTGTTTCCTTCTCACAAATGTACAACCCATCTTAATCTTTGAGATCTCAGTCTGTTTTCTAGCTGCTGAACACTACAACTTTATGCCACTTCCTCAATTGTAGCAATTTTCTAACTGGACTCTGGTGAATAAAATGCGTAGTCAAATACAATTCTGGAACACATCCTGGGGACTGGTGAACTTGGACAGACCAGAGTTTAATGGAGATGGCATCAATTTGTTGTCAAATCTGTGCTAGTATGATGTGGAACCTAAGTAATCGTTGTAGGACAGGAGATAGAGCCCTCCTGTACTGTACTTGATATTCTACCATACTGTACTTGATATTCTACCACTGTGCCAACACGCACTATTCTCGCTGAGACCAACTGGCATAAAAGAATTCTTTGTCATTGGTTGTGGTCTGTCTTATGGAATCCTGGGGGGACTGAGTGTGTAAATTCTTTTAGGACGAAAAGCAGCTACCAAAAATAGGTTATACCTACATCAAAACCTGTATTTTGATTAATAATTTTCTGGTTAATAACTCCCCTCTGTCAAGGCTGCAGCTGACATTTGTCTTACTACTCTTCCAGCCATGCTTTACAGGCCACATGTTCCCAAGGTAAAAGCAATGTTCTTCCAAGACATAACCATCTACCAGTACGTACATGGTCCTCCTGTTCCCTTTCCTCTCCATTCCTTTTTATTTCTCAAAATTAAAATCTTGTGCTCAATCTGTATTTTGTAATCCTTAACATCTGCTATGACATTCACTGTACAGTTCTAATTTCACCATGGTACAGATATATATTAACAAGGGTTAAATAAGATAAAACAATGAACAGACATTTCAGGAAAAAGGAATGGCTTTTTCAAAATAAATAAAATCCACTCGCATCCAGCACATGCTTAATCTACCTTGTGTGATGAAAAAAAGGGCCATTCAAAATTAAGCTAATTGCTGTCAAGGACAATATAACCTAGCCAGTTAATCCCATAACTCCTTCACAGCTTAGTGAACAATATAACCTCTGATGAGGCACTGAAAGAAGAGATGTGTGAAATGTGGGTTGACACAATATGGAACAGCACCACTTGTTCATAATTGACATAAACCTGTAAGTTTTAACACATACGTACTGAAAAAAGCACATACTAGGAAAGAAGGATTTTAAGATTTACTTTCTTTGCCTGAAAGAATGATGATCCAACCAAGAGATTTGTTGGTGCTTACAAGAAAAGAACACTGAAGCTTCTACGGCATACACAATTTTCAAGACTGTGTTACGAAGAAATAATGCAAATATTCAGTGAACATGATATGTTTATGACTTTTTAGAGTAACATGATTTAAAATCCAATGAACTTGTTAGAGAATTACAAATTCAAACATACCTTCGGTAAAACACTCCGTGTCTGTACAGTAGCTCTGAGACTGCCTCAGCTATAAGGAATAAAATAAGTTTGTTCACATTCCTAATCCAGCAATCTATAGTTTAGTAAATAAAATTAATAAATTATCTATTAAAAACTCAATACATTTAAGATATAGTACAAGAATATAATACACAGTGGCCTCTCAATCATAATCCAGTAAACAAAATAAGAAATTCAATATCACGTATACAGAGTGGTCACATGAAAATCTAGCAATTATCAATACATAATAAAATGGTAACTTACTAAAGACAATAAACGACGCATTGCCATTTCATGAGTGTAGATACACTCACAAGGATCAAAACCTCCATCTGCCATGACTGAAGCTGTTTTAGCTGAAAGAAGAAAGGTAAAAAATTTATAATATTCCTTCCCAGAAATTGTTTACATACAGATACCATGGCAATTCTAAGATAAATTGTAGTCGGAAAATGCACAAATTAAGTTAGTGTAGGGCACACTTTGATAGCTCATTTACTAATTACAGCTGGAAAATGCAACATCACTTTGTGGGGTTGGAGATGACTTAAATGTAAAATTATGTTGTTCATAGTACACCCATGTCATAATGAGCCAAACTTGAGGTTGAAATGTCTACATACAAACTAATTCTGAATCTTGATGATTGTGTATCAGTTGGAGGTAAACTCCATTCAGATTACATATCAGTTGTCTTCTATTGTGCACTTAGGTGAAAGGTCATGCCAACCTAGCTTCATTTGTTTAAAATCTGCACATTTCATCATCATTTTTCTGCCTTTTTATGTAACTTACAACTACTTCCTTGCTTGCTAACTCTAATTTTTCAAAATTATTCAGTACAGAGTACTTAACAATATTAAAATTACGGGATTTTACATTATTGCTCTTCCACATCTATAAGTTCTAGGCATGGGCGTGCAGGACACCTTGAGAAAACATCTCTGAAGCATGAAAGTTTTAAGACGACTGACTGAGACATCTAGAGAAAGGGGATATATATCATCTCTGGTGGTATACCCATTTCAGTAACTTTAGAATCTCTTAAAATGAGGGTTGCTCTGAAGCTCCCATATTTTCATAAATATGGTTTGCAATATCATCTGATATGAGGTGATCAACATGTAAAAGTCTAGGATTATTACCAAGTACTCTAAGGAAACTTTTTACTTCTATTACACTTACACCGTATGTACCTCAAATCCATTTTGCCTTCCCCCCTCCTCTACCATCCATATAGCTTACTATTTCAATTAAGTTTAAGGTTCTGTGTTGCATTTAGTGGCCATCCCTTTTAATTCAAGGTGACTCGTGATCTCTCAATTTTCTTTCACAAACAAGTTTTTGATAATGTAAATCTAGTCCTAGGTACCTGGTTGAGAAACAGTCCTGTTGGATGTTTGCAACATAAAGTACCAGCAACATTTATGTGATACCTGCTGAAGTCCAACAAAATTTATAAACAGTCTTTCAAACGCTGTATGTTTTTCATCTAAACCATTGGTACCTGGATAACACGGAGGACACTATGCTTTGCAGAGCTTGCCTTGGGAAATGATTAATTTCTTCTGCAATAATCAGGGGGCAATTACCAGTAACAATCCTTCTGGTGCATCAACAGTAGCAGTTGCTATGGTTGGAATTGTTGTGTAGTTTCTAACTACAATACATATTCTAAATGTCTACTCACCACTTTTGAAAATTAAGACCTGCTACTTCTACATGATATGTCAGTGTAGTAATTAGCAAAAGTTTCCTTATTTTCATCAAATACATCAATATTGTATTGCCATAAAAATCAATGACAGGATGTCAGGCAGTTTTAGCTCATTGCAAGTCAAGTCTCTTCAGAAGGCAATGAAAACTTAGTAACCTAATTTAAAAATATTGCCAAATTTAATAAGACTTGTGTTTTAGCCAGATGCTTGCCACCTGGCCCATTTACTTTTAAAAGAAACATAGCATCACACACAATTTAAAGTGTCAGATATACAATACACCAACCATCCATTCAAAGTAAGATCCCTGCATTTATATATTTCCTATCACTCCAGCAAAATTCCTTTAATTTCTTCAGTGGTGACAAAACCTAGCTCATTTGAGAACAGGTGTACCCCCTGGTTTCTCAGGCTCCAAAAGTCCCCCTTGCCATACACACATCACTCTGTAGTTGGAGAGTTCACCTTCTTGGTCAGCATACCATTAGTTTTGGTGGATGACTGTGCCAAAGCAGTCTATCTCAAGAATCAGAGATATTGTTCAAAGCACTGTGACACCTAGCAGTACAGATTATTGCATGGGGCAAGGCAAACAGGGTGGAGGGGTACAGCTTATTCCAAGGTTCATGCCAGGAAGGTGAAATGTAGTTACAGTGTGTCTTGTGTTCTCAGCAAAGGAAAAATAGTCACGTTTTTACCCCTTAACGGACGGGTAAAAAATCAATATGCAGCTCCTCTGGCCGGGTAAACTTTGAGGTTGGCCAATTTAAGAAAAAACACATCAATGGAAAGAGGAAGATATGCAAATGAACATGGTGGAAGAAAAAACATTATAAAAAATTTTCTCTACCTTCCACAAGTTGAAAATGACTAGGTAATTACAACCCCTTGTGGGGCCTCATTTACAAGACAGTCATAAATTTTACCAACTTATACGTTTTTTCTGATAAATAATTTTATTTTACTTTGTAAAATTATAATTACAGCTCACACAATATCAAAACAAATAAGAAATACAATCAGTAACAAATTCTTTGCATATTTGTTGAAAAATATTTATGTAAATTTACCAAAAACGAAGATTCAGTAACATTTTTTATTGGCACATGGTTTTTTTAATATTTCTTAGCAAAATTACATTTACTATAGTATACATACCTACTACTTATCGTACAAGACAAGAACAAAAACTAACAAACCCTTGGTATATTTAAGAGCAAGTTTACAAAAAGACGTCATGGGCAAGGACACGATAACCTAGATTAAGCTGGGTTAGGTGTGGTTGGTCAGGTCATTTGTGAATTAAAAAAATGTCCGAAATATACAAAGCTCTCATGAAAACAAGGGAAAACTATATTTTCAAATCCAAAATGTCATAATAGCATAGTTTAAAAATAAAATGTTAAATATAGCTTTGTACATTCATACTCCACCATACTCCACTACAGTCTTACAAGCAATCTTTAGGTATTTCACGAAGAAAATTGTAAGCTAGGCTAGGGTATGCGCTAACCTAGAAAAGTAGGCTATAGTCAAAACTATGGCTACCTTAATTCTCCAAAACCAGCTGTCCTAGGTAAGCTACCTATAACAACTATTTAACCACAGACCAGCAGGTCAAACAGATTAGTCAATTACGACTATCTTATGTAGTGCAACAGCATATCTTTACGGAAAACCATGCAACAAAGCGAGTACAAACTTCGAACCATTGTCAAAGCCTACGTCAAACCCACACAGCCTTTCACTGTGCCCCAGATCTCCGTAAGGTAAACCATTTTACATTAGTATAAAGACATCAAAACTATCTTTTTTATACCCCTTGTAACATGTAAAACTATACTTACGCGAAGAAAACTGAGAAATCGATACCAAGTAATGGATTGCCCACAGAATATGTTAAGTAAATGAACCGTTCCGTTTACTCCTTAGCTACTAATATTTACAAACACAGCTGACTGACACGACTCAAGCAGTATTGTCAAGGCTTTGCAAAAGGAAAAAAGAGAACAAAATATAGTTTTAGCTATTTATAGCTATAGATAAAAATTTTGTATTTGCATTGCAAGAAGTTGTATTATTTCCCCAAATCTTTACTGAAATGAAAGGAGATAATTAAACCATTTCTGGCTTATTACGTCTGAGTAAATCAAACTATCCTTTATGTCATATTATAGGTAACGTCTAAATTTCATGTTCAAACTAAATAACAATTAGGCTGCACGTGCAACAAACATCCCTAAGCACACAAGAACAATAATAAATGCTAATAAATCTCGTAACAAAGGACACACGGTAACGAAAATCATCCAACACAAGTTGATATCGTACATTGAAAATCCCTACGCTAGAAAAAGAAATTACAGAATAAAGGATTTGTATACAGAGCGACAATACATCTACATGTGTAGCTAAATACTTCTTTCATTCCATATTAACTGATTTAGCGTGTTAACCACTTTGTATGTGCTTTGTTCAGTCTATGAAATGATAAATGTGATTTGGTAGAATCTAAAGTACTTGTAATCTTTCATTGATCATAGGTGTCTTACTCAATTAAACTTTTAAAAATACAACATGTACTGAATTATTTATAGAATTTGTTTTTGCCTGATAAATTTCAAAATCGAATTTTGTATATGATCGCTACCATTCTCATTTTCCAGGTGCAAGATCCAAAATAACTTGGCGTCAATTGACAGTTATGTTTGCGCCAAAAAGCTTGCTATACACGTTTGCAACCCTGTAAGAGAAAGTCCCGGATGAATAAAGCTGACGTATTGTAGAGATAGAGATTACATCAAAATTAATAAAAACACATTTAAAAAGTTTATAATATATTCTCAATCTTGAAATAATAATTTTAGAATGTATATTTTTTTTGCTAGATAACGCAAAACACCCTTGCTTAAATGATGTTAATGTTTTAACCGATTCACATGGCAACACTCCTATAACAAAGCTTCCCATTCAAGTACAGTTGTCATGATTGCTCTCTCAAGGCCCTTTATTAACACGTCTGAAGAGTTATTTAAAAGAAGCATTGCAAATTAAAAGTATCAGAAGGAAACTTTAGATATAAACCACCGGAAAATAAGTTGTTGCCTTAATTGGAATTACCCCACGTATAAAATATTAAGAAAAAAATTATGTAAGGCTAAATGCACTTGTGGACCAACGCCAGCATCTGTTAGTTTCGATTATTAGCAGATTATTGTACGGGAAAAAATGGTTCTTAGTAGATAACGGAAATTATGTGGGTAATTGAAGGAAACTTTTGCTCTACGTTAATTGCACTGAACAAAAGCATTACCAAAATTCTTAATCTTAGAAGTTTATATATATATATATATATATATATATATATATATATATATATATATATATATATATATATATGTATATGTATAATCGCCGACGACACAATAGCAATAGAAATTCAATTAAAAACAGTAATTACCTTGAAATTGGTTTCTTCTATAAACTTCGGGGAAGTGAATATTATACTAAAAGAGCCTCTCAATAGGTATTCTAAATACGAAAACGTTGCTCGACAGCAGCTGCGAACAAACACTCTAAAGCCTATTAATATTCCTTGAGTGCATAGTACTGACGTGTTAATAGAAGAATTCGGGTCTTACCAACTTTCATTATTCTAAAGTACGGTAGTTTAAACTGACCAGAGCCATTTCTAGACATTTAAAAGCTGATATTTTTTACTTAAACGAGAAATGGAAACTGAAACAAGGACATTTGGTTGAGAAACTAGCAGATGGGCGGATGATAATAGACGGGATTTTATCCAGTTACAGCCTTTAAGGCAAGGGTGTGACTCGTTCAGACATTAAGAGGGAGCTTTGCAGTGGTGACGCGTCGAAATTACAGTAGCTACATAGTACAATAAAAATAAAGCCTTTTTAGCCTGCGGCTAAAGATATTTTAAAGAGGTAATGCCACATTTGGAAACTTGCCTCCATGTTGCTCGCATTTAGACTTATTTGTGTAATGATAAAATCAAATTAATTTTTTTGTCTTGTGGGATGGAAAAACGAATAGTGCATGCATCTTTATTTATTCCTGGTGTGGTAAGGATATAAACTATATGTTCATTGCGAAAAACAGGAGGGATTCGCTACCCACAATTAATACATGAACACACGTACAAAGTGCAAACACCTCCCCCAAATCCCACAAACACACACACACACCTAGAGAGAGAGAGAGAGAGAGAGAGAGAGAGAGAGAGAGAGAGAGAGAGAGAGAGAGAGAGAGAGAGAGAGAATGTCACGCATATGAAGGAAGTCTTCATGCCTGGCCACGTTTCGGGGGAATAATGATGAAAGTGACTGGAACGGGAGAAGTTGCAGAACCGTACACGAACGATGCCACTTCCTAGAAATCATTGCAAAAGGGTTAAAAAAAATGTTGATCGAAAGCTTCTTTAGCAACTTACTCGTTAGATATGAATAAGGAAAAGAGAACAACCACTCAATTTAAGAAGTCTGCTTTCAGTTACATTAGTGTAAGCTCACTAATTTATGCTATTTTTTGTCATCGTTTGTGACTCTAGGTATACAAACACGAACACGGTATATTCACACTCAGTATTCACAATATTGTAAAAGCAAAGAAAAGATTTAAAATCGACGCAGTAGTCCAAGGTCGACATGATCATAACGTCACTTGCGGAATAACAGTGGAGCACAAGTGTTTCAGATAAAGTCAATATTTTTATGGAAAATTATGTGTGTGTAATTTTTTAACCGTAATAACACATGCACATATGCCATGCCTCAATCAGCTCTAAACGTATGTTCTTAGCTATACATTATCATTATAAGTTGGACTCATACATGTATGCCGGAATGGGTCTATCAAAGCATCTATACATACTTACACAAACACACACACACCTGCAAGTTATATATATATATATATATTATATATATATATATATATATATATATATATATGTGTGTGTGTGTGTGTGTGTGTGTGTGTGTGTGTGTGTCGTGTGTGTGTGTGTGTGTGTGTGTTTGTTTGTGTGTCTGTGTGTGTGAGTGTGTGTGTGTATGTATATATATATATATATATATATATATATATATATATATATATATATATATATATATATTCAATTAGTTTCACAATTAAATGGCATGAAAATTTTTAAGCTCTGACTAAAAAAGAAGCGAGGTGTTTGATTACATCAAAATAAAAATGCGCGACATTTTTCCAGTTAACTTGTAAAAAAAAATACATGATATACTTTTTCGAAAAAAATAATTTACCATTCAATTTTCACCTCAGTAGAGGTGATGAGTTATAAAAATATCTACATAGCTTGGGGAAGGTGGCTCTGTGACACAAGTATGTGCTTTGAATTGAGCTTAGGTTTGATAACTCATAACATGTGAGTCGGAATTATAATTGAGCTGCACTGGCAATAAATAATACGAAAATAAATATTTAAGAGACCTCGCAGAGCAATAATCTACCCTTGGGAGTAGATGAGTGGACGGATATAGATTAACTAAGAGAAACAAGATACGGAGGGGAAAAATTAATAAACCAATTTTGAATTCACGCACCCAGAGTAATCATAAAGCTTTCCCAAGACCTGCAGGATAAATAAAAAATAATTCAGAAGTATTTAAGAGGAAATTGAATACACGTACTTGCAAAAATTATTCACGCCACAGAAGAGTTGATGTGTAAGAAATCAGTATATCAAATGACGGGCCAAAATAAATGTGGATTGTGAGAACATATGTTTCTCATTATATCCTTATATACACAGGGCACAAATTTTGCTTAGACATATTTCTCTGAAGAGTGCTTTGGATCTATATACAGCATGTTTGATTTGTTTTTCATAATGGGAACAACCTTCTCTGAACTCGGTCCTTCCGCACGGTGAAACTGTTGCACAGGTTGAGCAACCTGTCATTGGGGACATAGCCAAAGCGTTCACATCTCTCGAAAATCCGGAGAACCGATAGCTAAACGCATAACAACAGCATAATAACTATCCTATACCCGTTCCGTATCTCGTTAATTTGACCGTGGAAATGTTTACGGTTCCAACTTCCCTGGTCCCTTGTCGCACACTTGACAGAAGTTTGCTTGCATGCTTTTAAAATTATTCAAAGCTTATTCATTGGCCAGTTTCATTTTTAAAACGTTTCTATCTACATACTTCCTTTGATTAGAAAATATTTAGCCTAATATTACATAAGAAGCACAGGAGCTCAGTAATCCTGAGAGGAACCGAAAATTATCTGGTTAAAGGATTTTACAACAAAATACTCATACTGACTGACTAATGGGCGTTTAACGCAGATATTTATAAATTAAAATGTGTTTTAATCTTAACTCGGAACGGTGATGAAAACTTGTGAATTGAATACAGATTATCCTTCGTTGTAACGGCTCCCTATCTTGGACGTCCAGAATTCAAGAATAAATACGATAAATAAAAGAAGCAGATGGCTAACTTCCCTAAGCAATTCAGCAACATCGTGGAATACTGTCAGTGTGTCAATGTGATGAATGAATAGTCGACTGAATTACATTAGTTCAGAAGGCAAAATGGAGTACATAGAGCCCAAAGCTGCAGTAATCGGATCCATGTGAGTGATTTGCTTTTTATGGATATCCCTGACTAGCTACCTAGTGTTAGTACTACCTAGCTACCTACCTACTACCTAGGTAGCTAGCTAGCTAAGATCTAAATTTGTTAGCATTACCTATAGGTAGGTAGCTATTTTAATTTTACCTTGATTTGAATATGACTGCTTAGCGTATTTAGCTAGTACCTCTAATAAACCTTTATTTGTGTTTAGTTAAAACAGTCCAGTGCACGGGATTTAGGCTAGCCAGTACTAGGTAGTTAATACCTTAGGCCTAGGTACTGCTACCTAGGTAGCTAGTAGGTACTAGTAGTAGGTGGTAGTACTAGGTACTTGAGATGAAGTACACATCTAGCCTAAAGGTGGAACAAGGATAAAGTCTCTTTGTTGCATGAAGAACTACCTAACCTAGGTATTAGCTATACTACTACCTACTTAGTAATGCCTACTTGCACCATTAAGGTGAATCTCTAGGACCCCGTCTTGACCAAAATTGGGGTAGGGTAGGTAGCTACCTAGGTAGTACTACTAGGTAGGTATAGCTATAGGCTAGTAGCTAGTACTAGGTAGTATAGTATAGCTACTATAGCTGGTTCACTTAAGGTAGATTCTTGGATGAGCCCTATTCTCACGAGACGTTTGTTTGGCGGCCGCTGATTGGCTGGTACCGGGAGGTGGACAGCTCCCAGCCAATCAGCGGCCGCCAAACTAACGTCTCGTGAGAATAGGGCTCATCCAAGAATCTACCTTAAGTGAACCAGTTATAGGTAGTAGCTAGGTACATTTTCCTGTCCTTTTTATTTCACTGTCTAGGATAACCATTCCAACTCTTCACAGCATTCATGTTAAGGATGATCATAGCCTATTAGCCTAGGTTAGTTCAGGTTACATACCTAGCCTGTACTCTGTTTTTTTCCATCTGTCCATCCGCCTGTGGTGTTTTTGCATGGTAACACTGCGTCCCAGGCTTTAAATACTAATTACTTTGTGTAAGTTTTAGGTAATTTAAAGGATATTTGGGTGTACATTTGCAACTGAAAAGTGTTTTAATAAATTACTGTATGCTAATTACACCGTTAATATTTGAAATAGGATATTATTACCTATCATTGTTGAATGTAGCTAACTATCTAAAGCCCAGGATGCAGTGTTACCATACGCATACCTACACCACAGGCGGATGGACAGATGGAAAAAACAGAGTATAGGTAGGTAGTACTATTTGCTTGGAACTGGTACTCATATATAGGCTATAGCTAGCTACCTACCTAGCCTATTTGTATAATGGATAGTACCTACCAAGCCTAGCTAAATGAAATTACATTGGCTTTACCCTGAATTACAGCACTAGGGGAAAAACTCCAGTGGATCCATCGTCATCACGTGGATCAGCCTTATTCACTCGATATTTAGGTACTACCCTAATTGGCGAAACAAGAATGAAGTTTCGTCAACATAATGTGATAGGTATATCAAAGTGCCATACGAACTAAAATAAGCATGTGAGGTCTTTGTAAAATATGTTTTAAAGGCAGTTTTCAAATTCAATATGGTGGCACCCGCCTGAGGTGCCGTTTATAAGCGCAGTGGATCCAACATCTTTCCCAGCCTTCCCAGCACTCATTTGAACATTGTTAGCCTATATATGTAATGTTTATTGATCTTACTCAAGATTGCAGTTGTAATCAGCACAATAAAACCATATTTTGTTGCCTATATTAGTGAAAGTATGAAACTTATTCCCGGGGTCATGGTTTGAACTGAAATTCATTTTTACCTTGTAATCAGTGGTTTTATCCTTACTGCCATCACAGCTGAAACTTCATAGTGCTTATTTGATTTTAATTATACATGTTTTGGTCTTAATTTACTCCAAATTGCACTTGAACTACGTTGCGGTTCTTGGTTCCTAAGCGCTTACTCCACAAACACAGTTGCGGGCAGCACACGACTACACGGTTTATTCCCTTAATTGTTTACTTTACTCATTATTTAGTTTAACATTACTTTGTTACTTCAAAATGTTTATTTAATTCATGTCTATTATCCCATTTTTGCGATCAAATTACTAACCCTGAAAAATTACAGTTATATTTCTAAAGTAGATATGAGCAGACAACAAAATGACTCATCATTGCCAATCTAGTGGAGCTTCACACACACGCTGATGCTTTTACAAACTGTTTCCATAAATTCTAGTTGTCATAGTAACGCAATAATGATAAAATTGCTCCATTAAGTATATATATTACAAATATATACGCTAATTTCACTTATTTCTCCGGTTTTGTGTAAGTCTTATACCCAGTTTGGAGGTAAACACATACCAATTGGCAACACTGATAAACAATAGAAGAGCGCGAAGAACGCCGTAGGTACCATTCACAGCAAAACTGTTGATATTTGAGTCAGGAATCTAGTTACTTTTTCAACAACAAATATTTTCAAATTAATAATCATGAATATGTAAAAAATTTATGCAATTCATGACCTTATACTGGACGCTTCTTCTTCTTCTACCAAAAAATCGTAGTTTCCTTGGATAAGTCGTGGTTGGAAGTCATTGTTTACGATTTTTGTGAAGAAAGTGCCCCAGCGTCTATGGGTACAAGTGGTGTGCGGATTTAGCACATGGAATGGAAAGTTTATTGACACAAGTGACTCCGCAAACATCGAGATGGTGTCAATCTTCTATATTGTTGATGTTATAAGTAAAAATTTCGAAAGCATCATGGGGGTATGTTTGCACTGCGTATGGCTAGACTTTCATTAATCTCAGTTTAATCTTAAAATATGACCTTAATTTCTAACTTTGGAGAAAGTACTTGCTTCGAAAGGATAGTAGAGGTCTCAAGCTCTTGGTCTCATCACCAACAACTCGTGACTGGTGCCTATCTCCGGTATCAGGACGTGTTCAAGTACTTTTTCGAAGGGTGGCTTCACACGCGGTGGAAACTGGATCCGCTAGTCCAGTTGGTTGTTCCTTCTACCTAGGTATTCATTGAGGAAGTATATACTAGGTTAGTTAATGATTTATACACTAGTAAGTACACTTTGTAAAAGGGTTTACATGTGATTATGATTTTCAGATTGGCATGTTCTTACCCAAATTTAGTACCTCAAGTTTATTTAGAATAGGTGAGGTCAGTTGTCTCCAGACCCTGGTAAGGTGTAATTACTAAGCTATTTCTGAACCTAGGCTACTGAAAATACCTAATTGCAATTTGTTCATGAAACTTACCTGTCAGATATATATATAGCTGTATTCTCTGAAGTCCGACAGAATTTCTAAAACTTACGACACACGTAGTGGGAGTTGGGTGGTTAGTACCCATTCCCGCTGCTGGGAGGCGGGTATCAGGAACCATTCCCATTTTCTATCAGATTTCTTCTGTCGCCGGTGTCGTAAACATCTGTTTACACACCTCCGCCTCAGGATTTTGGAAAACTTTTCATTGCTTGAGTATCCTCTTGACTTTTTGGTTTTTTGGTTTTGGATCGATAGCTTGGCATACGTGACTTTGGACTGTTTTGAATTTGGCTTAGTTTTTTTCCTTAAATATGTCTGGATGTAGTTCGGCTAGCGCCAGGGTGTGTTCGAAAGTGGAATGCAAGGTTAGGCTACCAAAAGCCTTGGTTGATCCTCACACATTGTGTAAAGGGTGTAGGGGGCAAGAGTGTAAATATGATTTGCGCTGTAATGAGTGTGAAAGCTTGGATGATTTACAATGGAAGACGTATGAATCCTACGTAAATAAGTTAGAACGTGATAGGATCAGGTCTTCCTCCAGGAGTAAGTCGGGTAGCAGACAGGGTCTTAATGTATCCCCTTCTAACCCTCCTTTAGATTTTGTGTCTCCTAACCCCGTAGTGTTGCCTTCGGGCCCTCAAGTGGTGTCTGCGGAGGGTAATGCCCTTTCGCTTATCCTGGATTCATTGAAGACGCTTGAATCTAAAGTGCTTGCCCTTGAAAACAGGCAAAATAAGTGCAGTGATAGTGCCCCTAGTGAAGTGGAGGGGGCGTCAGATCGGCCCTATAGCGCCTCTAGGCTGGGACCTCTGCCGGACTCCCAGGACTCAGGGAGAGGGCATGTCGAAGGCCGAAGGAGGGTTATGGGGACCCCCCACCGATCTGACGTCCCTTCAGCAGTTCCTGTGGACGCTTCCCAGGCTGCTAAGGAGCGTGCTCGAGCACGTATCCTGAAGGATTGTTTCTCGTCCTCCGACGCGTCCTCCCCGCGCAAGGGGTGGGAATCTCATTCGGATTCGCGACCTTTGAAGAGGACTCTTCAAGATCTTGACGCTTCACATCATGCTATGTCTGAGTGGCATTCTTCTCCGGAAAGTGTAGCTTTTCCGCCCCAGAAGAAGTCTAGGACGTCATCTGATGATGACGCCCGCGAGCGCCCCAGTCGCTCTAGAGCCAAGGCTGTTCCTGGGAGAAGGAAGAAGGCGTCCCCTTGCCCCTCTCCTCACAAGCGCAGCTCGTCTCCGCGTAAGGAGACATCTCAGACGGAGATCATCATTGCTATGCAACGGCAACTGGACGCTTTACTGAAGCAGAAGGAGACGGTTCCTTGTCGCAGGAAAGACGATAGACTTCCGATCAAGAGAACAAGGCAGTCTTCTCCAACTGCTCCTCTTTCGTCCCCGTCTCCTGATATTTCGCCCTCTAGACTTCGTTCTGCTCCCCAGGGTTCGTCTAGAGGTGACGTTAGACGTCAGGTTAGAGAGAGATCTCTTCATGCTCCTCTCTCTTCTCGTCGAGAGGACGCTCGGCGTTCCGACTTCGACGCTTCTGCTGACGACGAGTTTGTAGCTGTCGGACGGACTTCTATGCGTTCTGCCCCTCTTCGACATGAGAGTGTCGACGCTCAACGGTACGCTAGTCGGGTAGCTGATCAAGTTTCTTCGCGGGACGTTCGTAAGGACGCTTCGCGGGACGTTAGAAGAGTCACTACGATGGACGCTCCTTTGGACGCTTCGCTGGACGCTGATTTGGACGCTCGAGAGGACGCTAGGTTGGACGCTCAGATGGACGCTCGTAGACGTTGTAGTAAGAGCTCTGTGGACGGGAATGTGGAAGTTCGCTATCACTCGGATGTTGTTCCCGAGGCTTTGGCTGACGCTTCACGTCTTCCTTCTTCTTCACGTTCGCCTCTAAGGGTGATTCCTGATCCTGTGACTGTTAAGGATCCGTTACCCTCTTCTTCTCGTCATCGTTCGGATAGGAGACTTGGAGCGAAAGGACTTGTGCCTCTTCCTTCGGATTTTCACTCGGGTAAGGAAGAAGGAGAACTTAGCGGTTCTTCTGAGGATGTTGACGAAGAACAACCTGCTACGTCTGCTTCGTCAGATTACCAAGTTTTGGCACGGCTACTTCGTGATTCGTTTGGGGATACTTTCCAGCCTGCTGCTCCTCCTTCTCCTCCTTCTCAGTTTTCGTCGTCGAAGACAAGCAAGACTCCAGGGTTCGTGAAAATGAAGACGTCTGTTGTCTACTAGAATAGCTTCCGGGAAGGTTAACGCCTGGATGGAGTCTAGGAAAGCAAAGGGAAGGACTACTTTCGCCCTGCCTCCGTCTAGACTTAGCGGTAAGGCAGGGA
This sequence comes from Macrobrachium nipponense, assembly GCF_015104395.2. Taxonomy (NCBI): domain Eukaryota; kingdom Metazoa; phylum Arthropoda; class Malacostraca; order Decapoda; family Palaemonidae; genus Macrobrachium; species Macrobrachium nipponense. Next base: position 19,683,104 of record NC_061092.1, read on the forward strand.
TGTGGTATGAGACAGGCGAGGAATTAGGATTGAAGGTTCCTACGTCTGCTCAAGGTGATTTCGACAGCGTGGTTGATGCCTCAAGGAGGGCCCTTTTAGCCTCAGCTAAAGTGTCATGGACGACTTCTGAACTGGACCATCTTTTGAAGGGACTGTTTATGTCCTTAGAGGTCTTCAACTTCTTAGACTGGTGTCTCGGAGCTTTAGACAACCAGTCTCGTAAGCCAGACTCGATCAGCTTGGGGGAGCTGTCCAGTGTTTTGTCATGCATGGACAAGGCCGTCAGGGATGGCTCAGAGGAGTTAGCCTCTCATTTTTCAGCAGGGGTGCTGAAGAAAAGGTCGCTTTATTGCAACTTTGCGGCTAAGTCTGTCTCTCCCGCACAGAGGACAGAACTTTTGTATGCTCCCTTCTCGAGTCATCTCTTCCCCCAAGCTATGGTGAAGGATCTGGCAGTTAGTCTTCAAGAGAAAGCCACGCAAGACCTGTTGGCTCAGTCTTCGAGACGTCCGGCTGGCCCTTCAACGTCTTCAGGAGCCCAACCGTTTAGAAAGCAGAAGCCCTTTCGTGGAGGGACTTCCGCTAGATCGTCTCCTCGAGGAAGAAGCCTTCCTAGAGGTAGAGCCCCTTCCAAGTCTAGGGGCAAGAAGTGAGAGATCGTTCCTTCAGCCACCGGTAGGAGCCAGGCTGCAGTTGTTTGCAGAAGCCTGGAGAGAAAGAGAGGCGGACACCTGGTCTCTCGACGTCATAGAGAAGGGTTACAAGATCCCTTTCATAAAGCCGCCCCCGTTGACTTCCACTCCCAGGGACTTGTCCCCATCGTATCCTCAAACAAAACGGAAGATACTTTTCGACCTGCTCGAGAAACGAGCAGTGGAACAGGTTTTAGACCTGGCAACGCCAGGATTTTACAACAGATTGTTTCTTGTACCGAAACAATCGGGAGGGTGGCGGCCGGTCTTGGACGTAAGTCGTCTAAACCTCTATATAGAAAAGCAGAGGTTCAAGATGGAGACACCTCAGTCAGTTCTGGGGGCCTTAAGACCTGGAGATTGGATGGTATCACTCGACCTACAGGACGCCTACTTTCACGTCCCGATACATCCCCAATCGATGAAGTACCTTCGGTTCGTACTGAAAGGGAAGGTCTTTCAATTCAGGGCTCTTTGTTTCGGACTGAGTACGGCCCCTTTTATCTTCACCATCTTAATGAAGAACGTGGCGAGGTGGCTCCATCTTTCCCACATCAGAATCTCGCTCTATCTGGACGACTGGCTCATACGAGCCTCCTCGCAGACCCGGTGCCTGAAGGACTTGCAAACGACTCTGTCTTTAGCTGCGTCCCTGGGACTTCTGGTGAACTTCGAAAAGTCACATCTGACCCCAACACAGTCCATCGTGTATCTGGGGATTCAGATGGATTCAGTGGCTTTTCGGGCTTTTCCGTCCCAGGAACGTCAGCAACAAGGCATAGAAAAAGTGTCAGCCTTTCTAGGGAAGGATTCATGCTCGGTGAGGGAATGGATGAGTCTGCTGGGGACCATTTCCTCGCTGGAGAAGTTTGTTTCCCTGGGGAGGCTACACCTCCGACCTCTTCAGTTCTTTCTGTCGGACAACTGGACAGACAAGGACAACTTCGACATGAAGTTAAGCATCTCGGAAGAGGTGAAGAACCATCTAAGATGGTGGCTCGATCCGTGGAAGCTGTCAGAGGGCATATCCCTCAAGCTTCAGAACCCCGACCTAGTGTTGTTCTCCGACGCGTCATCCACGGGGTGGGGAGCAACTCTAGGAGGGGAGGAAGTGTCAGGTACCTGGAGAGGGGAACAGGTAACCTGGCATATCAACTTCAAAGAGCTGGCAGCGGTTCAATTAGCGCTCCAGTTCTTCCAGAACAAAGTCTCCCGTCGTGTAGTTCAAGTCAACTCGGACAACACCACAGCCCTGGCATACTTGAAGAAACAAGGAGGAACACACTCTCGCTCCCTGTTCGCTCTAGCAAAAGAGATTCTACTTTGGGCAAAGGAGAGAGAAGTCACGATATTGACAAGGTTCATTGCCGGAGTCGAGAACGTCCGGGCAGATCTCCTCAGTCGACAAGGACAGTTATTGCCGACAGAGTGGACCCTTAATCAAGACGTATGCCAGGAGCTGTGGGGTCTTTGGGATGTCCCTTAGTGGACATCTTTGCAATGTCAAGGACGGGCGAGACCTTCCCCGCCCTGTAATTTGCTCCCCGGTTCGTTGATTATTCTCGATCCGGGAGCAGTAGCAGTAGACGCCCATTCTATGGGATTGGACGGGCCTAGATCTCTATGCTTTTCCCCCCCCCCCCTTCAAGATCCTGGGGAGGAGGTGATGAGAAAATTTGCAGCATCGGAGGGGACGAGGTTGACTTTAATCGCCCCCTTTTGGCCCGCAGGGATCTGGTTCACAGAGGTGATGTTCTACCTGGTGGATTATCCGAGATCTCTTCCGTTAAGGAGAGATCTACTCAAACAGCCCCACTTCGAGAGGTACCACAAAAACCTCTCCGCTCTGAGTCTGACTGCGTTCAGACTATCCAAAAGTTGGCCAGAGCGAGAGGTTTTTCGAAATCAGTGGCTAAAGCTATCGCCACCGCGAGGAGACAATCATCAATTGCGGTTTACCAATCGAAGTGGGCAGCCTTTAGAAGTTGGTGTAAGAGAAAAGGAGTTTCCTCTACCACTACCTCTGTGAGCCAGATCGCCGACTTCTTGCTTTATCTTAAACAAAGATCTGAAGCTTGCAGTGTCAACCATTAAAGATACAGAAGCGTCTTATCTGTAGTTTTTTCGCCATAGAGGTCTTGACCTCGCTAATAACAAGGATCTCCATGATCTATTGAGATCTTTCGAGACGACCAAGGTGCCGCTACCGCAAGTTACCATTCGTGGAACCTGGGATGTGGTCCTCAAATATTTAATGTCAAATCGCTTTGAACCTCTTTACTCTACGTCTCTACGAGATTTGACCGAAGAAAAAACTGTATTCCTAACTGCTCTGGCGACGGCGCAAGAGAGTTAGCGAAATACAGGCTATCAGTAAACCACGTCGGCTTCAAAGGGCATAAAGCGGTCTGCTCTTTGGGTTATGTCGTTTCTGGCCAAAAACGAAAACCCTTCCAATCCGTGGCCTAAAACTTCGAGCTCAAGGGTATGGCAGAGATCATTGGTCAAGAGCCAGAAAGAGTCCCTGTGTCCTGTTAGGGCTCTTAGAGAGTATCTTCGTAGAACGAAGGATTGTAGAGGTTCTGCGGAGAACTTATGGTGTTCAGTCAAGAGACCAAACATGCCCATGTCCAGAATGCACTGGCATTCTTTTAAGAAACACCATTTAAGGAGGCGCACTCTTCTTGCAAAGACAGCGACTTAAGCTGCTAAAAGTTAATGCGCACGAAGTAAGGGCTATTTCGACCTCAATAGCCTTTCAGAAAAACATGGCTCTTAAAGACATTTTAAGTGCTACTTTTTGGAGGAGTAACTCAGTGTTCGCCTCGCACTACCTACGGGAGGTGAGAACGACCTATGAAAACTGTTACTCTCTTGGACCATACGTCGCCGCAGACACTATTTTGGGGGCAGGAGGTAGCACTCATCCTTTCCCATAGAAAAGGGTAGGTGAGTTTTTAATATTTGTAATGTTTATGGTTGTAGGGTCGGCCGCCGAGTACGGTCGTCCCTGCCTTTAGCCTTTGGTATATGGGAGTTTGTTGTTAGGCTAACTTAGGTGGTGGTTTTGCCTCGTTGCCCTCAGAAGTATGGTCATGGTCTAGTCACATTGTGGTCCCGTCCCCGTTGACAGATCATCTAGAGCGCACCAACTACACAGGTCACTACCTTGTTGGTAACTCTAGTGAAGCAGAAGCAGGCTTGGGTGACAGTAATCACAAAGTCAGCTATGCTAACAGGTAAGGAACCAAGATGTCAATCATCTACATTTATATGTTTCCTAAAATCCTTTTTCTGTCTCTCCCACCGCCAAAGGTGGGATTCAGCTATATATATATCTGACAGGTAAGTTTCATGAACAAAATGATATTGTTAAGATACAATAAAGTTTGTTCATACTTACCTGGCAGATATATATATTTTTAGTACCCACCCACCTCCCCTCAGGAGACAGTGGAGATAGAAATCTGATAGAAAATGGGAATGGTTCCTGATACCTGCCTCCCAGCGGCGGGAATGGGTACTAACCACCCAACTCCCACTACGTGTGTCGTAAGTTTTAGAAATTCTGTCGGACTTCAGAGAATACAGCTATATATATATCTGCCAGGTAAGTATGAACAAACTTTATTGTATCTTAACAATATCATTTTTAGCTGTTTCTGTTATACATCAGTTCCAAGCAAAGTAAATAAACCAAAGGCCATATATTGTTCTAACTACGTATAGTTGTGTTTTTTTTGCATTGCTAACTATTATTGTTAGTGCAGACCAAATGTTAGCTTGTGTATTTTCCCCTCCCTTCCATATGTAAGTTGGGATTTATGTGGAAAACAGTCATTTGGTTGGGAAAATTGAAAATGAGTGCAGTGCATAATTCAGAAGGTAGAGAGTGCCTAGTGTAAATCACATTGTAATTATTAGAAAAAAAATTCATGCATATCAAGAAAACACACTGAGAACAGTTACAGGAGCATATATTAACCTAACCTTCCATATCCTAAATTAGGGCTCCTAATAAAATAGCGTACAGAACTTAATCCCAAGCTAACCTTGCTCACTGGGTTCTAACTACCAGGGAGACTCATCTTCTCCCCCTAGCATTGCATACAATATATGCCATATCTACATGTATGAGAGACGAGGTACACAGGTAGATGGCAAACATTTCCTCTTGTCCCTTTCTAATTGCCAAGGTTTGTTTTGTGGAGGAAAGAGTTTTAATTGGCAAAAAATGGTGGAGGCTTATTATGTAAGAAAAAAGCTTTTGTACGTGTTTTAGAATATGTGTACGCTCAAGTTAAACTTCTACCTTATTTATTTCCAGTGTGATCTTTTTAGGGTAGCATAATGACACTTTTGGTGATAAGCTATTAAAAATAAGCATAGAAGTGATTGAAGTGTTCAGAAATCGGGGGAACAACCGACTGGACTAGCGGATCCAGTTTCCACCGTGTGTGAAGCCACCCTCCGAAAAAGTACTTTTATACATTTAACTTGTCCCTGCCTGATATATCTTAGCTTATAGACTCCGTCGTCCTCCGACAGAATTTCAACATTTTCGCGGCACACCGCTACCGGTCAGGTCAGGTGATCTACCCGCTGTCCCTGCCCTGGTGGCAGGACTAGGAACCATCCCCGTTTTCTAATCAGAATTCTTTGTCTTCTGGATCCGCCGGTACCATCCAACATTTGTTGTTGGTTACCTTCTCGATTCGTTTTTGTTCTTTTTTCAACCGGCAATTGATCTTTCTTTGACCGACGTTTTGTGATGTATCTGGAGTTGTTGGATTGGCAATACGCTTTTGTGGAATGTTTTGTGGACCTTGATTTTGGATTTTTCTTTAAAATACGTCTGACTCTGGTATGGTTGTGTGACCGTTGTATGAATGTATGGCTGCAAGGTGAGGTTGCCGAAAGCTTCGGTAAGACCCTCCCTCACAACGATATGCAAGAGGTTGCAGGGAGTTATGGGGGCAAGGGAATGTTTATCTTTTACTACTACTTGTAAAGAATTTGGAGAACCTTTAAGTTGAAACGAACTGGAAGGAATTATCTAACTAATTATTTTAAAACAAGTTCGAAAGAAGAAAGAAAGGCGAGGAAGGCTTCTCATAGAAGTTTCAAAGTAGTTTCTAGATCTGAACTAATTCCAAGAGTCTTGGGATCCTTCCCCCCAAGGGTAAGTATTGCTAACTTCTCCTTCCATTGCAGCCCCTTCTCCTATTGCAGAACCTGTAGATGCCTTCGAAGATCTTTGGCGGATCTAAAAGCAAGAGCCTTCAAAATAATGGAAAACAAAATTGGCTGCCAATACAATGGTAAAGGCTAGTGATTTGTGTCATTAGACAGTGATAAATAAGTGTCCCCTAGTGTAGTTGGAGGGGGAGGGGGCATCTGGTCGGCTCAGCAAACGCTCCTAGGTTCTAGACCTCTTCCAAGCTCACATTGACCCAGAGGAGAAGGAATGTCGAAAGCCGAAAGGAGGTTGTGGAGAATCCCCACCGATCAGGTGTCCCTTCTTCGGCGGTTTGTTCTGTGACAACCCAGAGCCTGCCAAGGCACAGCTAATTGTAAAAAGCGTGCCTAAACGTGAGTGTTTCTCGTCGTCGGGATCTTCATCACCGGCAACCGTTGATTGGGAGATTCCGATTCCACGATCTCGGCCTCTCATGAGGTAGTTTAGGAGGGCGCCAGACTATTGACTCGACCGCTGGAAACTTCCCTGGGAGGAGTCTCCATCGGGAGTTAATAAGGTCGAGAAATAGCCAATTCTTACCAACCAGAGTGAGAATAGGATGGCATGGAGGTTGGAGGCTTAATGGATCTCCTCCCCTCCTCCTTCCCCTTGCCCTCCGCCTCCCGAAGAGGATAAATAGGAGGCTTACAAAGAAGGTTTCAATAGCTGGCGATGCAGGAGCAGATTTTCCGTCAGTTTGTAGGTAGTCCTGTCAAAGGGAGGCCTTCTAGAAGGAAAGACACTTCCCTTCCTTTCCTAAAGATCGAAAAATCCCTCCAAGACGGTTATTGGAGGTATCTACCTCCAGTGATCGATACTCCTACCCGGGAGTTAGGTTTTCCTGTACGAACCTGGAATGAAACAAATCAGACGTCTGCAACCGCCAGGAGTGAGGAGTCACCCATGGGGCATGCAGGAGCCAAGATCCAGGAGTGAGGGAGTCAAACCAGGAGGCAGGAGTCCAAGAGCCAAAGAGTGTGGAGGCATCTAGGTCACAGAGGCAATAGCCATGGAGTCTAGAGCCAGGTAGGCAAGAGCCAAGAGGCAAGAGCCAGGAGGCAAGAGCCAGGAGGCGAAGCCAGGCGGCAAGGAGGCCAATAGGCCAAGGGATGCCGAAGGGCAAGCCAGGAGGCCAAACGAGCCAGGAGGCAAAGCCGGAGTGAGCCAAGGAGCCCAAGGGGCAAGCCAGGCCGTAGGCAAAGAGCCAGGAGGCAAAGAGCCAGGAGGCAAGAGGCAGGAAGCCAGGAGTCCAGGAGGCAGGATTCAAGAGGCAAGGCGCCAGGAGTCCGGTAAGTCCGGTAGTCTGGAGGCAGGAGTCCGGTAAGTTCAGGAGGGCAGGAGTCAGGAGAGTCAGGAGGCAAGAGTCATGGGAGCCATGGAGGGCAGGAGTCAGGAGGCAAGAGTCCAAGAGCCAGGAGTCAAGGAGTCGGGGACTCGGTCCTGAGGTTATGGAACTCTTCGTGCCAAATGGGTAGCTCCTCTTCCTTTCAGAATAACATACAGGAGGTCTTGGAAGGACTCTTCCTCAAACGGGAACGTTTCTCCTTTGTCGGATCGAGGGTTAGACGGGAGTTGGTCCTGACGAACGATCCTCCTTGCTAATGAAGGACTTTCTAGTTTACAAAGTCTTGGCCTCTTTAGCTTCTACAAGAGTTTCATGGAGATTCTTTTGAGTCCCTGCAGCTCCTTCCTTCTCCATCGTTCGCTCTTTTCGAGCTCCAGAGCTTACGGCTAAAAATCGTCGGCCTTCTTGGGCAAATGGAAGCCTTGCGATGTCAATGAAGAAGGCCACTTCCATTCTTTAGATTCTTGGATGGAATAGAAGAAGGGAGTTAGGAAAGACGGGTATTCTGCAGGCCTCCTTTCCAGATTGCACGGGAATAGTAGGTATTTGGTATGGGACAGGTAGAGACTATGGGTCCTTTCTTTACCCGCCTCTGCAAGTATTGCCGACTTTGACCATGTTATTGTGGAGGCCTGTAGACGTCACTCTTTTAGGATCGGTTTCCAAGCGCTACGTGGAGCGACTTCCAGAAGGGTTGAACCCACTTGCTAAAGGGACTTTTTGTCACTTTAGAGGAAGTTCCAATTTTCTTCTGGATTGTCGCTCGGAGTTCTGGCCAACTAAAATCTAATGATCCGGAGTTTCTGGAGAAACCAGAAATTCTCCATAGACGTGCCTGTCCTGCATGGACAACGGCCAGTCCAGGACGGTTCTGGTGAAATGGCTTCCCACTTTTGCGGTGCTGGTCCTCCTGAAAAAAGAGATCAGGTGTATTGTTCCCCCTTTTATCGAAAGGGAAGGGGTTTTTCTCCGAGACCAGAGGGACTTGCCTTACTGTTCGCCTTCCCGCTCCCGCTATCTGATCATCTGTTTCCTTCTCAGTTAGTCGAAGGTATAATCTCCGCTCACCATAACTTGATAAGGTCGACACAAGACCTGCTTACTCAAACGTCCAAGAACAGGACGACCGGTAGTTGGAGACGGTTCAGAAGGAACCTCGTCCTAACCGCAGCATTCCCTTTCGTGGAGCAAGATATCGAAGTGGACTTGTTGCTCCTCCAAGCCCAGATGGGGCGCCAGACTCCTGAATTTTGCAGGAGCTAGGGGTAACCTAAAGGGGAGCCGACCCTTGGTCAGTGTCGGTCCCTGAAGAATGGATAGTAATCCCCTTTCGAACGACCAAACAGACCCCCTAACATCTACGGCCTCGGGAACTGTCCATCGCGGTAACAGAGCCAACGTTATAAATGCTGAAAGGACTCTCCGTTCAGATGGTGGAGAAAATGTGGGAAAAAGCGGCCATCGAACTGGTACAAGATCCACACTCCCCGGGTGATTTATACAATCGCCGCTTTTTCTAGTACCAAAGGCATCGGGGGTGGGTGGGAGGCCAGTTTTTCTGGACGTAAGCGCTTCTGATTCGCTTCGTACCGAAAATGAAGTTTTCGTATGGAAACGTCCGCCTACTGTCATGTGCGGCGCTTCTTCGGCCCAGGATAATTGGATGGTCCTCTTCTTCCTGGACCGGCAAGACCGCCTATTTCCACGTTCCCATTCCACCATCAGTCAAAGAAATATCTTCGCGTTTGCGATAGGAGACCAAGATCCCCTTTCCAATTCAGAGCTCTGTTGACTTCGGGGCTGTCCTACAGCCCCACAAGTATTCACCCAACCTGATGGCGAATGTATCAAGGATTGGCTTCACCTAGAGAGGTATAAACATCTCCCGCTCTACTTGGACGACTGGCCTGCTGCTAGGGCCAAGTCTGAAGAGTTCAGGGCTTGGAGGAACTTGGAAGAGTAACAATTGAAACATATAGATTCCGCTAGGGTTTGCTCGTGAACCCTCGAGAAAGTCACAACTGCTCCCCCATCCCAGAACTTGGTCTATCCTGGGGATTGATTCAGTGGATTCTGGGGGTTTTGGTGGGTATTATCCTTCGCAAGAAAGAATCGCTCGATGGTTTGTCGGAATACTCCCAATGCTTCTTAGAGAGAAAGGACAGCTCAGCGAGGGTTTACCTGAAGCCTTATTAGGGTGACCCTCGTCCTCAATTTGGGAAAATAAGTTCTTCTCCGCTAGGGAACTTCACCTTCTCGCCCATCTTCAGTTTTTTCCTCAAACGAGTGGTGGATACTGGAAGACGGGTCAAACACTCGGCAGACATCCTTCCAACCCCCTCCAACAAGAAGTAAAACACTGATTGCCTTCTGACGGTGGATGGATCCCTCAGCTTCAAAACAAAGAATAACCAACGGCTTATCGCTGTTGTCTTGCAGGAACCCAGACCAAAGTTGTTGTTTACCAGTCTGCTTCGGAGTCGGGCTGGGGAGCGAAGGTTGGGGAGTAATGGGAGGTGTCGAGGCTCCTGGACAAATGGAACAAGGTTGTCCCTGGCGACATCCATTGGCAAGGAACTTGTGGTGCTCTACATACCCTAGCCTTAAACAAGTCCTTCCGGAGAAATCGTCTAATAGACGGTGTAACCTACAGATCGAACATCTGAACAACACCACTGGCTCTGGCTTACCATAAAGAAACAGCAATGGATGGCATGCACTTCGTTCTCCCATATCTATCACAGTTGACAACCAACCACCTGTTAACCTTGGACGGGAAGAAAGAGGCATAACTCTCCTCTCACAAGGTTTGTTTCAAGGAATAAGAATGTGAGAGGCGGACAGACTTGGCTCAGGTATTATCAGCCCATGGTCCTTATCCGCCGTTCAAAGAATGGAACTCTTCACGAAGAAGTAGTGTCGAAGTCTCCCTGGTCCCACTGTGAGGGAGACCTCAACATAGACCTTTTTGTTTGCGACGTTCCATCTCCGCCAAAGAATTGAGAGACCTTTTGCTCTCTATAGTAAGGATCCGAGAGCCTTCACAGATAGACGCGTTTCTTTTATGGATTGGTCGGGTGTGGACGCTTACCTTACCCGCCATTTTCCCCCGTTGTTCAAATCCTGGGGGAAGTGGCCTCGGAAGTTTTGTAGCTTCAAAAGAGCAGAAGTTGAATACTCATGAATCCCCCATTTTGGGCCAGCACAGGAACTGGTTCACGGAGGTGCTGGAGTGGGATCGTTGGACTTCCCCAGATCGCTTTCCAAGACAGACACGATCTACTACAGACAACCCCACTTCGAGAGGTTTCATCCACAACCTCCCATGGTCTCCGCTCTGACTGCCTTTTCGACTATCGAAAGAACTTGTTCCAAGGCGCGAGGAGCTTTTCCTCGCGGAGGCTGCGGGCTCTTATCGCTAGACCCGCAGATCTTCGACGAGAAGAGTATACCAGTCGAAGGGGTGGGGGAAGTCTTTAAGAGGTGGGGTAAGGTTCAAGCTGCTTTCCTCCTCCAGTACCATCTAATGTGGAATATTGCCGATTTCCTCCTCTTTCCTGATAAAGGAGTCACAACTATCTGTCTCGACAATAAAGTAATATCCGAAGCATGCTGTCTCGGTTTTTTTTGTCAGGAGTTCGAGGCCTAAGCATTGTGCTAACGACAAGGTCTAAACACGATCTAATTAGATCTTTTGAGACGTCGAAAAGCAGCTACTTCCTAGAACACCTAGTTGGAATCCTAGACGTGGTCCCTGAAATTCCTTTCATCGGTACAAATTCGAACCTTTAGTAATCTGGCGTCCTTCCGCGACGTCACTAGGAAATGGCTTGTTCCTAGTAGCTCGTCGCTACAGCCAAATATGGACCTCAACGAATTAACACGCTCTGGATTTCCCTCTCGGTGGGGGTTTCCAACAAAGGAGATGCGGCCATCTGTTTTCTTTCTCCGGAACAATGTTTCTGGCAAAGAACCGAAAACCCATCAAAACCACCTTGAACCCATAAGTTTTGAAGTAAAAGGAGGCCTATCTAACCCTGGTATTGGCAGAGAGTATATAGAGATTTCCTCTCTGTTCCCAGTTGGGAGCTCTTAAATTCTATTTAGGAGGAAGGAATAGACAGATGGGAAAACTTGTCAACAAGGTTCTTTGGTGGTGGCAGGTGAAGAACCCCAAACGACTCATGTCCAAGAACGCATTTGGTCTTTCTTTTGTGCGAATCGTTATTAACGGAACGCTCACGAAGACTGTTCTCGGAAGGTACTCCTTTCGGTCTTCCTAAAAGTCAAGACCGCATGAATAAGTCAAGCCAGTTAGCAAACGTCTTTTGGTGTTTGCGTTTCCAAAAGAAATATGGTCCTCTGAAGAATATATTCGCGACTTACATATTGGAGGTGCAATTCAGTGTTTGCATCTCATTATCTGAAGGACGGGTGCGAGTGACCTATGAGAAGTGCTTCTCAGCTAGGTCCTTTTGGTATCAGCAGATAACAGTACTGGGTCTTGGAGCAAAGACTGATCCTTAATTTTTGTAATGAAAGTGTAATTATTGATTCGAGTTTTTTTGGGTTGTTTGTGGGAGGAGTTCGGGGATGGACTCCTTACATCTTAGAACTAAACAATTGGATGTTATGGAATCAAGGTGAATCGGGTATCGGTTTTGTGTCTCCTTGAACAAGGTGTATTGTCCCCATGTAAGTGGGAATAGCCCCACCCAATGACAAAAGGCCTTTAGGCCTCTTGCCCGAGTAAAGTGGTGGATGAACCCCAATTGGCAGACCCACAAGAACTCTTATGCCATAGATATCATTATCTCGCTGAGGCTCTTGGAGGCTTAAGTCAGACTACTAAGGCAGTAGCCGCCGAAGTCTTTCAGCCTAATAAGGTAGGAACCAAGGTTTGTTTAATAGAATTCCACTTAAAAACAACCCCCCAATATTTTTTTTGTGTTAACCTGTCCCTATTTTCAGTAGTTGCTGTCTCTTACCCCCGCACCAATGGGTTGCTAATCAGCTAAGTATATATCTGGCAGGGAAGGAAATTTAAATGTCTAAAAATGATATTTTGTCCATGATACAATAAGTTTTATACATACTTACCTACAGTCATATATAACGATTAATAGCCCACCCATTCACGGGCCACCCGCCTCCCCCGCAGGAGACAGGTGGAAGAAGAAAGAATTCTGATTAGGAAAAACGGGGATGGATGGTTCCTGTCCTTCCCACCCACCCCCGGGCAAGGGCTGGTAGTATGCACCTGACCTACCGGTAGCGTGTGTCCGCGAAATTTGAAACATTCCTGTCGGAGACGACGGAGTCTATAGCTAAGTTATAATATCTGTCAGGTAAGTATGTATAAAACTTTTATTGATATCAATCATGACAAGTATCATTTTTTACATGTCCGATGACACCGGGGGGGGGGGGGAGATGGGCTATCAGTCCACAAGTTGTGTTGGTGGGTGAGAGCAAGCAGCTTTGAGACCTCTGCTTTCCTGTCGAAGTAAGTAATTTTCTCCGAAAGTTATGGAATTAATAAGGGCCATTATTTTAAGATTACACAGAGGTTAATGAAAGATCTGGCCTCTACGCAGTTGCAACACATTATCTCCATGACGGCTTTCAAAATTTTAACTTAAAACCCCTCCCAAATATTTCGAAAGATACCTTTGACGCCAATCAGTCGATGTTTGCGGAGTCGTTTGTGTCCTAATAACTCTTTATTCCATTGTTAACTTCCACCCCCCACCATAAAGGTCTCCAAATACCCCCCCCCGCTAAATTCTGCAACCACCCCTTTGACCCATAGACTCTGGGGCCACTTTCTTCAACAAAAACTCGTAAACAATGACTTCCAACCATGAACTTATCCCAAGGAAACTAAGATTTTTGGTAAAAGAAAACGAAGTGAAAAGCATGCACTAGATAATTATTTAAATAAATATTAAAGTTAAGATAAATTAGTAATAAAGGTCATGAAATTGCATCAGTTTTTATTACATATTCAATGATTATTAATATGAAAATATTTTCTGTTAAAAAAAAGTAAATAGTTTTTAATATGTACATTTCAACCTTCCCTGCCATATATATAACTTAGCTATAGACCTTCCGTCATTGTCCCCGACAGAATTTTCAAATTTCGCGGCACCGCCTATCCGCGTAGGTCATGGTGATCCTGACCGCCCTGCCCTTGGGGTGGCAGGACTAGGAACATTAAACGTTTTGTTTCCTAATCATAATTTCTTCTGTCGTCCGGACCGTCAACATTGTTGTTGGTTCCTCATCGATTGGTTTTTCTTTTTTTCCCCCAACGCGGCAATTGATCTTCTTGACCGACCTTTTGTTGGTGACCTTATCTGGATTGGTTGGATTGGCATCAACGCTTTTGTGGACTGTTTTTGTGGACTTATGATTTTTTTTGGATTTTTTCTTTTAAAAATGTCTGACACTGGAATGGTTGGTGAGACGTTGTTGTGAAATGTAGGTCTGTAAGGTTGAGGTTGCCGAAAGCTTTCGGTAGAGACCCTCACAACTGTATGTCAAGGGTTTGCAGGGAGTAATGAATAGTTCTTTCAGTGTCTAATACTTTTTTGCAAGGAATGGTTAGAATTTTGAGTGAGAGTGGATGGAAGAATCTAATTAAATTTTTTGAAAAATTTGTTAAAAGATTAAGAAAGAAAGAAAAGTGAGGAAGGCTTCTTTCTAGAAAGTTTAAGTAGTTCGCGATCTCAATGACTAATTCCTAAGCATTTGGGATCTTACCCCAAGGGTAAGTATTGCTACTTTCTTCCTTTCATTTCCCATTCAGCCCCGCCTTCTCCTAATTGGCAGAACCTTGCGATTCAGCGAAAGAACTTGGGCGGATCTAAAAGCGGCCACTTCAAGTTTAATGGAAAACAAAATGGCTGCCCTGCAAGGTAATAGGCTAGTGATTTTTCAGTGGACAGTGATATGAGTGTCCCCTCCAGTGTAGTGGGAAGGGGGCATCTTCTGGTTCGGCCATCCGCAACGCCTCCTTAGGTCTAGGACCTCTTCCGAATCTCACTATGCCCGCAGAGGAGAATGGAATGTCCGAAAACCGAAAGGGGTTGGTTTGTGAGAATCCCCACCGATCAAGGGTGTCCCTTCGGCGGTTTTCTGTGGGACACCCCAGACCTGCCAGGGATCGCTATTGTAAAAGCGTATGGGCCTGCAATGAGTTTTTTGTTTTTGTTCCGTCGGGGATCTTCTGTCTCCGTGAACGTTGAATTGGAGGGATTCAGGATTCTGCTCGTCTGACCACTGCAGAGGAGCTGGAAGGCTCCGACGATTGTACTCGAGCCCGGAAAAAACTTCCCTGAGGAGTCTCCTTATCAGGTAGTTAAGAAGGCAAGAAGAGCCATTCTGTCGAACCAAGAGTTAGGAAGGAGTCAGGAGGTGGAGGCTTTTATGGACTCCTCCCCTCCTCCTTCCCCTTCCCCTCCCTCCGAAGAGGAATCAACGGAGGAGGTTACTAAGAGGTTTATGATTGCTATCAGGAGCAAGATTTCGTCTTTTGTAGGAGTGGCTTTCAAATGGATCCTCCCCTAGAAGGAAAGACTCTTCCCTTCCTATCAAAAGGTCCTCCAGACGTAATGGAGGTATCTGCTTGCCAAGGAATCGATGCTCCTACTCGAGGAGTTGAGGCTTCGTGTAAGAACGTGGGGAGTCCAACCTTACTGGAGTGAGCCTATCATGGCGTCTGGCACCGGGCCAGGTAGTGTGGAGGTGTCCCCCAGGAGGCTAGGAGTCCAAGGAGCCAGTTAGTGAGGAGTCACCCTGGGGCAGGAGGCCAAGGAGCCAAGGGAGTAGAGTGGATCCCTTCCAAGAGGCAGGTGAATCCATGGAGTCAAGAAGGCTGGAGGGGCAGGAGTCAGGAGGCTAGGAGTCAGGAGGCAGGAGTCAGGAGGGCAGGAGGCGAGGTCGAGTTCAGGAAAGGCGAGGAGCCCGGAGGGCCCTGGAGGCAAGGAGTCGAGGGTAGGCGAGGAGTTCAGGAGGCAAGAGTCAAGAGGCCAGGAGGCAAGGTGAGTCGGAAGAACTCATTTTCTTGGTAATTTGATGACTCATTCTCCCAAAACAGAAGCTCCTCTCCTTCAGATCGTATGGAAGGTCTTGGAAAGACTCTTCCTCCAAACGAGAGCTTTTCCCTCCTTTCGTCTTTGTTCCCTGATCGAGGTTTTGGAACCGATTTGTCCTGGATGACGACTTCCTGGCAAATAGGGACGGACTCGTTAATTTTAAAGATCTTATCCTCCTTGTTACTACCAAGAGTTTGGCGACTTCCTCTTAGTCCGGCGGCTCCTACCTTCTCCTCGTTACTCTCTTTTTCGGGAAGCTCGGGCGTACGGTGAAAATCTTCGGCCTTTATCTGAAAATGAAACCTGGCGATTTCCATGAAGAAGGCCCGCTCCAATTCTTTAGATTCTTGGATGGGCAATAAGAAAGAGTTGGGAAAAGACTGTATTCTGCATGCCTCCCTTCCAAACTCCATGGAAAGGAGATGTATTTGGTGGTATGGGACAGGAGAGACTATGGGTGTCCTTTCTCTTTTCCTGCTTTGGCAAGATGCGGCGGACTTTGCCAATTTAGTTGGATGCCTCCATGACGTTCATCCTTTAGTCATCGGTCAGATCTACGTGGAACATTTCGGAGTTGAACCACTTTCTAAAGGGACTTTTTGTCACTATTAAGAGGTGGGTTCAAATTTTATCTTGGATTGGTTCCACCTCGGTAGTTTCTGGCTAATAAATCTAAAGACCCGGAGTTTGTTCTTAAGAACCCAGAAGATTCTCCATAGCATCCTGTCGTTGCATGGACAAGGCAGATACAAGAACGGTTTCGGGATAAGTTGCCTTCCCTATTTTGGAGTGCTGGTCTTCTGAAGAAAGAGATCAGTCTAGGGATCCCTTTTGTTATCTGAAAAGGGGGTTTCTCCGAGCCAAGGACCGGACAGGTTATTGTTTTTCGCCCCCTCCCTCTGTCAGATCATCTTTTTCCCTGTTTTTCCTTGCTCAGGTTAGTGAAGGATATTTATCTCGCTCTCGTAACTGATAAGGCTACAACAAGACCTACTTTGTACAAATAAACGTCCCAAGAAGGGCCGTCCTGTAGTGTCTACGAATAAAAAGGACTCTCGTCCTCCTCAGCAGCCCTTTCGTGGAGGGGCAAGCGGCTCGTCCCCCTGCCAGAAAGAAGAGCTCTGATAAGAGAGGAAGGTCTTCCCTTCAGACCTTTCAAGAAGACAAAATGACTTGTTGTTCCTTCAAGCACCAGTGGGCGCCAGACTCCTGGAGTCTGGGCAAAAAGGGGAGCCGACCCTTGGTCAGTTTCAGTCCTAAAGAAAGGATACGTAATCCCCTTCGAGGACAGTCCTCCCCTAACATCTACGCCTCGGGAACTGTCAGCGAGGTACGAGAACCTGTAATGAGAAAGACTCTCCTTCAAATGGTAGAACAAATGTGGGAAAAGGAGGCCATCGAACTTATGCAGGATCCACACTCCCCGGATTTTACAATCGCCTTTTTCTAGTACCAAAGGCATCGGGGGGGTGGAGACCAGTACTGGACGTAAGCGCTCTGAATCGCTTTGTTCAGAAAAAGAAGTTCCGTATGGAAACGTCCACCTCAGTAATGTCAGCTCTTCGTCCAGGAGATTGGATGGTCTCTCTGGACTTGCAAGATGCATATTTCCACGTTCCCATTCACCATTTGTCAAAGAAATATCTTCGATTTATGATAGGAGGACAAGATTTTTCATTCAGGGCTCTGTGTTTCGGCCTGTCTACAGCTCCACAGGTCTTCACCAACCTGATGGCGAATGTAGCAGATGGCTTCACCTAGAGGGAATAAACATCTCCCTCTACTTAGACGACTGGCTGATCAGGGCCAAGTCGGAGATTTCAGTGCTTGGATACGGACTTATCAATAACAAGAAAGATGATAGAATCGCTGGGATTACTCGTGAACCTCGAGAAGTCGCAGCTGATCCCCAGCCAGAGCTTGGTCTATCTGGGGATTCAGATGGATTCTCGGGGTTTTCGGGTATTTCCTTCGCGAGAGAGAATCACAAGGTTTGTCGAGAATCTCGAACTTCTTAGAGAGAGAGAGCAGTTCAGCGAGGGATTATCTGAGCCTTTTAGGGACTGTCCTCGCTAGAAAAGTTCTTCTCTCTAAGGAGGCTTCACCTTCGCCCTCTTCAGTTTTTCCTGAAAGGGGTGTGGAGTTGGAAGACGGGACAACTCTCAGACACCTTCCCGCTTCCACAAGAGATAAAAGATCACTTGAAGTGGTGGATCCTTCCTCTTCAGAAGAACGAAGGCGTGTCGCTTGCCCTGCAGAACCAGACCAAGTGTTATTTTCCGACGCTTCGGAGTCGGGATGGGGAGCGACGCTAGGAGCAAGGGAGGTGTCAGCACCTGGACAAAGGAACAGGTGTCCTGGCACATCAATTGCAAGGAACTATTGGCCATACACCTAGCCTTAAGGTTCTTCGAGGAGATAGTCAGAGGCGGGGTGATACAGATAAACTCGGACAACACCACGGCTCTGGCTTACATACGCAAGCAAGGAGGGACGCACTCTTTCTCCCTCTATCAGTTAACAAAAGACCTGTTAACCTGGACAGAGGAAAGAGGCATAACTCTCTTCACAAGAATGTGAGAGTGGACAGACTAAGCAGGAGGAATCAGGTCCTTCCCACAGAGTGGACTCTACACGCAGAAGTGTGTCGAAGTCTTTGGTCCCTGTGGAGACCTCACATAGACCTGTTTTGCGACGCCTCTCCAAAAGAGTAGAGATCTTTTGCTCTCTAGTAAGATCCGAGAGCCTTTGCAATAGACGCGTTTCTCCTGGATTGGTGGGTTTAGACGCCTACGCCTTTTCCCCCGTTCAAGATCCTGGGGGAAGTGCTCAGGAAGTTCGTAGCTTCAAAGAGCACGAAGTTGACCCTAATAGCCCCATTTTGGCCAGCCCAAGAATGGTTCACGGAGGTACTGGAGTGGATAGTGGACTTCCCCAGATCTCTTCCAAGCAGACCAGATCTACTCAGACAACCCCACTTCGAGAGGTTTCATCACAACCTCCCCGGTCTCGCTCTGACTGCCTTTCGACTATCGAAAGACTTGTCAGAGCGAGGGGCTTTTCTCGCAAGGCTGCAGGCGCTATCGCTCGAGCCCGCAGATCTTCGACGAGAAGAGTATACCAATCGAAGTGGGAAGTCTAGGAGGTGGTGTAAGAGTCAGAAGCTGTCCTCCTCCAGTACCTCTATAGTTAACATTGCCGATTTCCTCCTCTTTCTGAGAGAGGAATCACACCTATCTGTGTCGACAATCAAGGGATACAGAAGCTGCTGATAACAAAGATCTACATGATTTGATTAGATCCTTTGAAACTTCAAAATCAGCAACTCCTAGAACACCTAGTTGGAATCTGGACGTGGTCCTGAAATTCCTTTCCTCAGATAAATTCGAGCCTCTACATCTGGCTTCCTTCTGCGACGTCACTAGGAAATGCTTATTCCTGTTGTCTCTCGCTACAGCCAAGAGGACGAGCGAATTGCACGCTCTGGACTCCACAGTGGGATTCAAAGGAGATGCTGCTATCTGCTCGTTCCAGACATTGTTTCTGGCGAAGAACGAGAACCCATCAAAACCTTGGCCCAGAAGCTTTGAGGTAAAAGGTCTATCTAGCCTCGTAGGCAGAGAGACAGAGAGGTCTCTCTGTCCAGTGAGAGCTCTTAAATTTTATTTAGAGAGAAAGAAACAGATGGGAGGTTGTCAACAAGGTCTTTGGTGTGCTGTGAAGAACCCCAAAAGACTCATGTCCAAAAACGCCTTGGCCTTCTTTGTGAGAAGCGTAATTACTGACGCACACAAGAACTGCTCGGAGGAATCCTTCGGTCTTCTAAAGGTTAAGACCCATGAGGTGAGGGCAGTAGCAACGTCCCTGGCGTTCCAAAAGAATATGTCTCTTAGAAATATCATTGAGACTACTTATTGGAGGTGCAATTCAGTGTTTGCGTCTCATTACCTGAAGGATGTGAAAGTGACTTATGAGAAGTGCTTCTCTCTAGGTCCATTTGTATCAGCAGATACAGTTCTGGGTCTTGGAGCAAAGACTGATCCTTAAATTATTTTAATTTTAACGTACATAAACCCTCTTGTCAGATATGTGCTTGGTTTTCTATTAGCAAGCTCACGGATGTCGCACGGGCGCATAGTGTCATTGCTGGTAGGGGATCAAGGGTATGTATGGCTAGTAGTGGGGTACAAAATTTTTTTTTTATTTTTTTTTATTTTGTATAAATGAACGTGTAATTATGTTTCGAGTTTTGGTTGTTTGTAAGGAGTTCGGGGATAACTCCTTGCAATCTTAGAACTAACATGGATGTTAGGATCAGGTGATCGGGATCGGTGTTGTGCTCCTTGAACAAGGTGTATTGTCATGTTAGTGGAATAGCACCCAATGACAAAGGCCTTTAGGCTCTGCCGAGTAAGTGGATAAGACCCCATTGGCAGACCCACAAGAACTCTTAGCCATAGATCAATATCTCGCTGAGGCTCTTGAGGCTAAGCAGACTCCAAGGCAGTAGCCGCGAAGTCTTCAGCCTAATAAGGTAGGAACCAAGGTTTATTAATACCTACAACATATGTTGTTTACCTGTCTATTTCAGTAGTTAGCTGTCTCTTACCCACCACCAATGGGTGCTAATCAGCTAAGTATATATCTGGCAGGGAAGTTGAATGTATAAAAATGATATTGTCATGTTACAATAAAGTTTTATGCATTCAACTTACCTGTCAGATATATACTTAGCTATAGACTCCGTCGTCCCCGATAGAAATTCGAATTTCGCGGCACACTCTACAGGTAGGTCAGGTGATCTACCGCCCCGCCGCTGGTGGCGGGAATAGGAATCATTCCCGTTTTCTAAGACAGATTTTCTCTATCGGCCGTGACAGCAACATTGTTGTTGTTACTCCTGATTTGATTTTCGTATTTTTCATCGCTATTGATCTTCTAAGCCGGTTATTTTGGTGACGTATTGGATCTTTGGTTTGGCATACTCTTTCGTGGACTGTTTTTTGGACTTGGTTTTGGATATTTCTCATGATGTCGGATTCTAGCTTTACGGTTAGAAGACAGTGTGTAAATGAGGGATGCATGGTGAGGATACCGAAAGCTTCGGTAGACCCTCACACAGTTTGTAAGGGGTGTAGAAGGAATGAATGTTCAATTTCTAACACCTGTGATGAATGTGTAAATATGAATGAGGAAGAATGGAAGAATTTAAATTCATATTTAAGGAAATTAGATATGGATAGGGCTAGGAAGGCTTCCTCCAGAAGCGTAAGTAGGTCTCGCTCTAACGAGCCTATTAAATTAACACCTAACCCTAAACCTCTATCTTCTTCCTCTAGTACTAAGACTGCAAATCCGGCAACGGAAATTGCAGATCTTAAAGCTGCGCTACAAAGGATGGAACGTCAAATGATGACGTTGAAAGGTAAGCACAGTGATAGTGAATTAAGTGTCCCTAGTGCAGTGGAGGGTGCGTCTGATCGGCTCTGTCTCGCTCCCAGGCCTAGACCTCTTCCAAGCTCACAGGCCCATAGGAGAATGAATGTCGAAAGCCTTACGGAGGTTACGGAGAATCCCCACCGATCAGGCGTCCCCTCGGCAGATTCTGTGACACCCGAACTGCCAAGGATCGCTATCGAAAAAGCATCCTAAAGAAGTGTTTTTTCTTCGTCAGATTCTTCACTGAATGTAAGGGGGATGGAGTTCTGATGAACTGTCACGCCCCTTAAAGAGAAGTTGGAAGGCTCCAACTTTGGATTCAAGCCCTGAGCTTTTCTCCGATCTATCACCTTGTGAAAAGAAGAAAAGAAGATTGGTTCCTAAACGGAAATCGGAGTTTTCCTTCCGTTTCTAGACATCCCTCACCTGAATCAGGGAAGGAAAAAGAGAGTGCGGCTGCAAAGATTATCCTAATGTGCAGGAGCAACTTTCGGCCTTAGTAGGAGTTTTTACTAAGGACTCCCAGGAGAAAGGACTCTTTCCTTCCTATAAAGAGACGAAGGGAAAGAAAGAAGAAACGGAAGTTTCGGCTTATACTCGGAGGAGTATGAAGAATGCGCCAAAACCGCCAACCTGCGCAATGCGCAGATTGCGCCAGATGAGTTTGAGACTCCATACGAGTCCAGAGCCTACGCCAGAAGCGCCAGAATGCGCCATATGCGCCAGAAGAGCCAGCCTGGCGAAATAGCGCCAGAAGCGCCAGACCGCCATGCGATGCAGCCTGGCAGAAAAAATGCAGCTCCAGATGCGCCAGAAGCGCCACCTGCCGAAATGCGCCAGATGCGCCAGAAGCGCCAGAAGCGCCACTCTGCCCGAAATGCGCTAGAAGCGCCAGCTTGGCGCAAGGAATCACGAGCGTCAACCCGGCGCAATGAGCCACAAGTGACAAATAAGAGACGGACTTCTTCCAAAAGACAATTAAGCCAGGAAGATTTGTTTGGCTTTCGGAAGGATAAACCTTTACCTGACAAGGACTCTAGTTGTCGCACAAGCGGCCGTATTCCTTGTCAGGACATAGGTCGTTCCGAGAAAGCGATAGGAGAGGACATCCTTCGTCTGACAGAGGAGAAAGGTGTCGCACAAGCGGCCATCGCTCTTGCCAGGAGAAGGATAAGGTCGTTTTGCAGGATCAACCTATCTCTCGTAGGGACGCAAGTTATCGCACAAGCGGTCGTCGTTCTTGCGAGAGTGGGGTGGATGTTGCAAGAGGCCAGTCTCCTACTGGAAATAAACAATCCTCTTCGGAATTGGATTTGGAAGAGATTTCGGACTCTGAAAATCACTCGGCTCCGGGTTTGTCAGATTACAAGACGCTGGCAGCCCTCTTACTTCAAGAGTTTGGGGACTCTTTAAGCCCTACTGCTCCTCCTTCTCCAAGGTCCTTGTTTACAAGCACGAAGGTCCCGAAACAATACATCTTTTATTAAAATGAAAGCCAACCATTTCCATGAACAAGGCTCTCCGATTCGTAGGAAATTGGTTGGAATCCAAGGAGAAGGCGGGGAAGACAGTCTTTACCTGCCCTCCTTCCAGACTATCAGGGAAGAAGGGAATTTGGTACGAGACGGAAACACCAGGGGTCTAGCTCTCCCGTCCACTGCCGAAGCAGATTTTTCGAATCTGGTAGATTCGTCTAGGGAGACAAGCCTTGTCATCAGCAAAGATCACATGGGGGACTTCTGAGATGGACCATCTCCTCAAGGGATTGTTTAATGTCTTAGAAGTTTTTAACTTCTTAGACTGGTCCCTTGGGGTGTTGGCCAAAAAGACACAAGAGGAGGAATCTCTTAGTCCAGAAGTCCTTCATAGTGTTCTTTCCTGTATGGACAAGGCGGTTCAGGATGGGATCAGGAGAGGTGGCCTCTCTGTTTGGTACTGGTATTCTGAAGAAGAGAGTCTTATTTAGCTCTTTTCTGACGAAAGCAGTTACTCCTACTCAGAGGTCATCTCTTCTGTATGCTCCTCTGTCGGACCAATTGTTTCCTTCAAATCTTGTAAAAGATATTTCTCATTCTTTGACAGAAAAGGCCACACAAGATCTGTTGGCCCAATCTGCAAAGAAATCGAGGACTTCGGGTCCTATTAGAGAGAGACTCGGGCTCCTCAACAGCCCTTTCGAGGAAGTACCTCGGCCAGACCCTCTTTTAAGAAGAGAGGAGTGCAGAAGAGAGGTAGGCCTTCCTTCAGACCTATCAGAGAGCTAAATGAGACAACAGTCCTTCAAGCACGGTAGGAGCCAGACTTCGGAAATTTTCCGAAGAATGGGCTCGGAGACAGGCAGAAATTTGGTCCCTTTCCGTGGTAACAAAGGGATATATGATCCCATTTCGAGACAGACCTCCCTTGACTACGAACCCGAGGGAACTGTCAGCCCAATACAGGGACCCTGCCAAGAAAGAAGCATTATTGCAACTGGTAGAACAGATGTTGCAAAAGGAGGCCATCGAGTGGTTCGGGATCCGCATTCCCGAGGATTCTACAACCGTCTTTTTCTGGTTCCGAATCCTCGGGAGGGTGGAGACCGGTCCTGGATGTGAGCGCATTGAACCGATTTGTGGAGAACACAAAGTTCTCTATGGAAACATCAAAATCGGTTCTTGCGGCTCTTCGTCCAGGAGATTGGATGGTCTCCTTAGATCTACAAGATGCATACTTTCATGTCCCCCTGCATCCATCATCGAAGAAATATCTCCGATTCATGATGCAGGGAAAGTATACCAATTCAGAGCCCTATGCTTCGGCCTTTCAACGGCCCCTCAAGTGTTCACGAGGCTAATGATGAACGTTGCGAGATGGCTACATCTAGAGGGGATAAATATATCCCTTTATCTGGACGATTGGCTAATAAGAGCAAAATCGGAAATTCAGTGCTTGAAGGACTTGGAGAAGACTTTGAACTTGACAAAATCTTTGGGACTGCTCGTGAACCTCGAGAAATCACAATTGATCCCCAGACAGAACATAGTCTATCTGGGGATACAGATGGATTCTCGGGGTTTTTCGGGCGTTTCCATCTCAGACAGAATTACTCGAGGCTTAGAAAAGATCTCGAACTTCTTAGGGAAAGAACGGACCTCGGCGAGGGAATGGCTCAGTCTGCTGGGCACCCTTTCCTCGTTAGAGCAGTTCATTTCCCTGGGAAGATTAAATCTCAAGACCTCTGCAATTTTATCTAAAGAGGATGTGGAGTCAAAAGACAGGAGACTTGTCAGACATTTTTCCCATCCACAGGGGATAAATCAGACCTAAAGTGGTGGTTCAACCCCATTAACAAGGAACGAAGGGGTGTCCCTCTTGATTCGGAACCCTCACCGAGTGTTGTTTTCGATGCCTCGGAAACAGGTTGGGGAGCAACACTGGGTCAAAGGAAGTAGCAGGGTTTGGACCAGACAACAAACTACTCTGCACATCAATGCGAAGGAACTCCTGGCAATTCATCTAGCCCTGGAATACTTCGAAGCGGAAGTCAGAGAGGCGGTAGTTCAAGTCAGTTCCGACAACACCACAGCTCTGGCTTACATCCGGAATCAAGGGGGCACTCACTCTTTCTCTCTGAACGAAATAGCGAGAGCTCTATTAACCTGGACAGAGGAACGGGGCATTATTCTGCGTACAAGGTTTGTCCAAGAGTAAAAAACCTAAGGGCAGACAGATTGAGCAGAAAGAACGCAGTTCTCCCGACAGAGTGGATGCTCCACTCAGAAGTCTGCAGACAAATATGGTCACTCTGGGGGAGACCCCAGATCGACCTGTTTGCCAAGTTCCTCTCCAGGAAAATAGACAACTTCTGCCTCGCTAGAAGAAGATCCCAGAGCCACAGCGATCGATGCCTTCCTCATGGATTGGTCAGGCATAGATGCATACGCCTTTCCCCCATTCAAATTGCTGGGGGTGGGAAGTAGTAAGAAAATTTGTGGCATCGGAAGGAATGAGAATGACTCTAATTGCTCCCTTTTGGCCTTCCCGAATCTGGTTCACAGAGGTACTGGAATGGACGGTGGACTTCCCCAGATCTCTACCAGACAGGACAGATCTGCTCAGACAACCCCACTTCGAGAGGTTCCACAAAAACATCCAAAGTCTCTCCCTGACTGCCTTTCGACTATCGAAAGACTGGTCAGAGCGAGAGGCTTTTCAAAGAAAGTGGCAACTTCAATTGCTAGAGCCCGCAGAGCCTCTACCCTGCGGGTCTACCAATCGAAGTTGGGAAGTTTTTCCGTAGATGGTGTAGTCGAAGAAGCTGTCCTCTTCCAATACCTCTGTAACCGAAATCGCGGATTTTCTCCTCTTCTTAAGAGAAGAATCCAAATTGGCCGTATCAACTATTAAGGGATATAGGAGCATGCTCTCAGCTGTTTTTAGAAACAGAGGGCTGAATCTCGAGAATAATAAGGATCTTCATGATCTCATCAGGTCTTTCGAGACTAAGAAATTGAGATCATCGATTCCCCCGCGAGTTGGAACCTGGACGTTGTCCTAAAGTTCTTGATGTCGGACAGGTTCGAACCTAATAGATAAAATCTCATTCAGAGATCTTACTAGCAAATGCATATTCCTGTTGGCTCTAGCAACTGCTAAGAGGATCAGTGAATTGCATGCTTTGGACTCTCGGGTGGGATTTAGAAAAGACTCGGCTGTCATTTCTTTCCAGGATCTTTCCTAGCGAAGAATGAGAACCCTTCTAAACCTTGGCCTAGAAGTTTCGAAGTCAAGGGACTCTCTTCTCTGGTAGGAAGAGAGTTGGAAATCGGTCCCTTTGCCCAGTCAGGACCTTAAAATTTTATTTAGAAAAAGAAGCACAGCTTCAGGGATGTCGACAAGGGTGTCTTTGGTGTTCGGTAAGAAATACCCCAATAGCCGATGTCAAAGAACGCACTGGCATTCTTTGTCAGAAAATGTAATTACCGAAGCTCATAGGAATTGCCAAGACTTTTTAAAGCTGCTGAGAGTGAAAGCTCACGAAGTCCGGGCTGTGGCAACTTCCCCTTTTCTTTTACGAAGAATATGTCCATGAGAAACATTTTTAGCAGCAACTTATTGGAGGTGCAATTCAGTATTGCATCCCACTATTTAAAGGATGTTAGAATAACATACGATAAATGTTTCGCTCTTGGACCTTATGTATCAGCGGATACTATGCTGGGAAATGGAGCAGACGCTGATCCTTAAATTTGTTTTTAATATTTTTAATAATTAGTTTTTAATATTGTTGTTGAGTTGTGGGTTGCTTGAAAGGATGTTCGGGGATGACTCCTTTCAATCGTAGTACTAACCCCAATAAGGATCAGGTGATCGGGATTAGTGTCGTGCTCTATGATCATGCCAATAGGCAAGGTGTTTTGTCATGTAAGTGGATAGGACCCATTGACAAAGATCCTAAGGTTCTGAAGCGTAAGTGGGTAAGACCCCGGTAACAGACCATCAAGAACTCACAAGAGGTCACTACCTCGCTGAGGCTCTTGAAGCGATACGGGCTCCTAGGCAGTAGCCATGAAGTCTTTCGCTAACACAGGTAGGAATCAAGGTTTTTAATTTTATTACCTACAACATATGTTGTTTCCTTGTCTATTTCAGTAGATTAGCTGTCTCTTACCCTCCGCCAAAGGTGCCAATCAGCAAGTATATATCGACAGGTAAGTTGAATGCATAAAAATGTTATTGTCATGATACAATAAAGTTTTATGCATACTTACCTGGCAGATATATACGGTGTATGGCCCACCCGACCTCCCCTCAGGAGACAGGTGGAAGAGAAAATCTGTCTTAGAAAACGGGAATGATTCCTATTCCCGCCACCAACGGCGGGGCGGTAGATCACCTGACCTACCTGTAGAGTGTGCCGCGAAATTCGAATTTCTATCGGGGACGACGGAGTCTATAGCTAAGTATATATCTGCCAGGTAAGTATGCATAAAACTTTATTGTATCATGACAATAACATTTTTATACATACTTACCTGACAGATATATACGATTAATGGCCCACCCAGCCTCCCCGCAGGAGACAGGTGGAAGAGAAGAATTCTGATTAGAAAACGGGAATGGTTCCTAGTCCTGCCACCCAGGGCAGGGCGGTAGATCACCTGACCTACCGGTAGCGTGTGCCGCGAAATTTGAAATTCTGTCGGGGACAACGGAGTCTATAGCTAAGTATATATCTGTCAGGTAAGTATGTATAAAACTTTATTGTAACATGACAATATCATTTTTGTACAAGAAACTTACCCAGCAGATATGTACTTAGCTATAGACTCGGTCGTCCCGACAGAATTTCAAAACTCGCGGCACACGCGACAGGTAGGTCAGGTGATCCACCATTCCCGCCGCTGGGTGGCGGGGTCTGGAACTATTCCCGTTTTCTAAGCCATAATTTCTCTGTTGGTTGAACGGACAACACCTATTGTTCGTTCCTCCATCTTGGATTTCTACTCGTTTGCCGAGAATTTGGATTGGTTTTTTGGTGACGTATTCTGTTTTTTCTCTGGCTTGGCATACGCTTATTGTGGACTGTTTTTCGACTTTGGTTTTGACTACTCTTTCACGATGTCTGACGCTAAGGCTTCACCTATGTTTAGAGTTTGCAGTAGGGAAGGTTGTAAGGTTAGGCTGCCTAAATCGGCATTAGATCCTCATAGTATTTGCACTAAATGCAGGGAGAATGAATGTTCTTTTAATAACACCTGTGTTGAATGCGAGAACCTTACGGAGCTTGAATGGAAGGACTTATCATCATATGTTAGGAAGCTTGAGAGAGATAGATGAGAAAGGGCTTCAGCTAGGTCATCTAGTAGATCTTGCTCTTTAGAACAAGAAGTTAACTCTCCTACTAACGATTTTCCCTTAGCCTCCCAGCTGCTTCTCCCTGTTGCTGAATCCAAAGATTTCTTCTTCAGAGAGGGAAAATGTTAAAGCTTCAATTAAGAAACTTCAAGCTCAGCTACGAGCTCTAAACCAAGGTAAGAGTGGTGATAGTGACTTGTGCAGTGTCCCCAGTGCAGTGGAGGGGGCGTCTGACCGGTTCCTCATTGCTCCTAGGCCTAGACCGCTTCCAAACTCCCCAGGACCAGGGGAGGAGGAATGTCGAAAGCCGCAGGGAGGATGCAGAACATCCCAACTGTCAGGCGTCCCTTCGGCAGATCCTGTTGTAAAGTCCCAGGCTGCCTCGGATTGCCGCAGAAAAGCGTCCTAAGGGAGTGTTTTTCGGCCTCAGACTCTTCCTCTCCTAAACGAGGATGGAGTTCGGCCTCTCTTTCGCGCCCTTTGAAGAGAGCCTGGAAGGCGCCTAAGGAGGAGCGCGGCTGATTCCAGCCCAGAGCGTTTTCCCGAGGATTGGCCTTCGGGACCTAAGAAGACTAAACAAGAGGAGCCTTCTCTTCAGGATCCTACGAAGAAGTTTTTGTTTAATCTGCAAGAGCAGTTAGCTTCTCTAGTAGGCTCCTTTACTAAGGACTCGACAAGGAGGAAAGATGTTTCGCTCCCTGTTAAGAGTTCCGCTAAGCGCCCCTCTTCGTATAGGAGAGAACCCTCACAATCTCCAGGGCGTTTATCGCCTTCGTCGAGAGACTCGTCTGATAGGAGTTTGTTCTCCTGAGAGAAAGAGTTCTTTCGCCCTATAGGCTGTCTTCTCCGAAGCGCCCTCTGAGACGCCGCGAATCGAGCAGAAGTCTCTATTGGTTTAGGTTTGGTTTTAAGGAACCGGAAAACCGATTTAAGTATCAGGATCCTTTGGGTCTGCAGACCAGGAGCCAGACAGGCGCAAAGAGGCAGCAAGACGCAAGAAAGGGCGTCAAGAGCCTCTCAGACCACAGGATTCAGGACGTCAGGATTCTGCTAGAAGGCAGGAATCAGGACGCCATGAGTCAGGGCGCCAGGAGTCAGGGCGCCAGGAGTCAGGGCGCCAAGAGTTAGGACGCCAGGAGGCAGGACGCCAGGAGTACGTTAGGCGTCAAGAGTTATGGCGCCAAGAGCCTATTAAGCGTCATGAATCAGGACGCGGGGATCGTTTCAAGCGCCCTGAATCAGGGCGCCAGGAGCCTAGCAAGCGCCACGAACCTGGCGAACCTAGACAACAAGAGTCTAGTAGGCGCAAGAGTGTTTCCGACAGGCAGGAGCCTCACTCTTCGTATAGAAGTGCTAATGTTCAGCGCTCCCCTTCTCGGGAAAGGAGTTCTTCTCCAGGGAAGAGCCAGATCACTCCCAAACTGAAACGGTCCTCCTTCTGTGGATCAGTTGGACCAGGTATCGGAAGACGACGAGCCAGTAGATGTAGCAGTTTTCTGACTACAAGAGACTTTCTCTTTTGCTGCTAAAGGAGTTCGGAGACTCCCTTCATCCTGCTGACCCTCCTTCACCAGGATCGTTGATGTCTAGCACAAAAGCTCTCAAGTCGTCTTCCTTTGTCAAGATGCGCCCCGCTCTTTGTATGAAAAAGGCATTAAAGACTTTTTCAGAGTGGTTGACTTCCAGTTTTTTCCTGCCCTCCTTCCAAGTTAACAGGCAAACCAGGAAGGTGGTACGAGACCAAAGAACCTATGGGGTTAGGCCTTCCTTCTTCCGCAGATGCGGATTTTGCTTCCTTAGTGGACTCTTCTAGGAGTAAGTCTTTGCTGTCTGCTAAGGCAACTGGGCATGTGTAGGCTAGACCACCTTCTAAAGGGCCTCTTTAAAACCCTAGAAGTCTTCAATTTTATGGACTGGGCTTTGGGAGCGTTAGCTAAGAGAGCTCAGGACACTGACTTTGTGTCCATGGAGGAACTTTCAAGCGTCCTGGCTTGCCTGGACAGAGCGGTCATGGACGGTTCCGTAGAAGTTGCTCTCTTTTTGGAACGGGAGTCTTAAAGAAGAGATCGGTCTTTAGCTCTTTTCTAGCAAGAGCAGTATCACCTTGCAAAGGCATCTCTTCTTTTTGCACCGTTATCCCCGCACCTATTTCCACAGGAGACGGTTAGAGAGGTTTCTAAAATCTCTACCGAGAAGGCAACTCAGGATCTCCTCACGCACTCAGCCAAGAAGTTTAGGCCGGCAGTGCCTATAGAGAAAAAAGAGAGACCCTCTTTTGTACAGCCCTTTCGAGGTGCCTCCTCTTCTAGAGCCCCTCTTAGAGGTCGCAGACCAGATAGAAGGAGTAGACCATCTAGAAGGTCCTTCGGGAAGTCTAGATGAGCAGGGAGTCCTCCAGACGAAAGTAGGCGCCAGACTACTCCCACCTTTCTTTTGCCAAAGTCTGGGCGCAGAAGGGAGCGGACTCTTGGTCCCTCTCTATCCTGAAAAAAGGATACTTGATCCCCTTCAGGGAAAATCCTCCCTTGACGACAAAAAAAAAAAAACCACAAAAAAAAAACACTTTCCAATGGGAGTTGACTGCAAGATACTCGGATCGGTCCGAAAGCTTGCTATTTGCAAGCAGTGGAACAGATGATTTCCAAGGAAGCGGTAGAACTGGTTCAAGATCTCCAGTCTCCAGGATTCTACAATCGGCTATTCCTGGTACCGAAAAGCATCGGGGGATGGAGACCGGTTCTAGACGTCAGTGCCCTGAATTTCTTTCTTTTTTGTATTGAAGAAGAAATTTTCAATGGAGACGTCTTCCTCTGTTCTATCTGCTCTTCGTCCAGGGGACTGGATGGTGTCCCTGGACCTTCAGGATGCGTATTTCCATGTGCCAATTCATCCGGCAGCAAGGAAGTATCTGAGGTTCATGTTCCAAGGGAAAGTGTTCCAGTTCCGAGCGATGTGCTTCGGACTTTCGACTGCCCCTCAAGTCTTCACGGACATCATGAAGAATGTAGCTTATTGGCTACATCTGGAAGGGATCCGGATCTCGTTATATCTGGACGATTGGCTAATAAGAGCCCAATCGGAGAAAAAATGTCTGGAGGACCTATTAGTTACTCTAAATTTGACAAAGTCCCTAGGACTTTTAGTAAATCGCGAGAAATCCATGCTGACTCCCAGCCAGAGTATTGTCCTACTGGGGATTCAGATGGATTCTCGGGATTTTCTAGCATATCCTTCTCAGGAAAGGAGAGAACGATGCTTAGAAAAGGTGGCAGTCTTCTTAAGGAAAGAACATTGTTCCGCGAGGGAATGGATGAGCTTACTGGGGACCCTCTCCTCGATGGAACAGTTCGTTTCCTTAGGAAGACTACACTTACGACCCCTTCAATTTTATCTGAAGGAGAAGTGGGATTGGAAGTCCAACAATCTAGGAGATACATTTCCAATCTCGAAAGGGATCAAGGAGATATCCGTTGGTGGTTAGATCCACAGAAACTAAGCAAGGGAATCTCCCTTCGCTTACAGAACCCTCGCCTAGCGTTGTTTGCAGACGCCTCAGATTCAGGGTGGGGAGCGACCCTAGGTTCGGAAGAAGTGTCAGGCACTTGGGAAGGAGAACAAGTGTCCTGGCACATAAACAAGAAAGAACTAACAGCCATTCATCTAGCTTTAGTTCATTTCGAGGAAACAGGTCCTCAGGTCTGGGGATTCAGATTCACTCGGACAACACAACAGCCCTCGCTTATATAAAGAAACAAGGGGGGACGCATTCCTTGTCCCTGTACGAATCAGCAAAGGATCTGCTGATTTGGGCTCAGGAAAGGAAGATCTCTCTCCTCCACAAGGTTTTGGTGCAGGGAGAGAAAAATGTCCGGGCAGATCTGTTAAGCAGTAAAAAGAGAACAAGTCCTACCCACGGAATGGACTCTCAATCCTCAGATTTGCCAACAACTTTGGCATCTGTGGGGAAGGCCCAATATAGACCTGTTCGCGACCAACAAGAATCACAGATTAGAGACCTATTGCTCCCCGATCTCGGATCCACAAGCAGTAGCAGTAGACAGCTTTCTGCTAGATTGGACGGGCTTGGACACATACGCCCTTCCCTCCTTTTCAAGATAGTAGGGGAAGTATTGAGGAAGTTCGCTTGCTCGGAAGGAACAAGAATGACCCTCATCGCTCCCTTCTGGCCAGCTCTCGATTGGTTCACAGAGGTGCTGGAGTGGTTAGTGGATTTTCCAAGATCGCTTCCACTAAGGAACGATCTTCTCAAACAACCCCACTTCGACAGGTTTCACAAAAACCTCCCCGCTCTAAGTCTGACCGCCTTCAGACTGTCGAAGGACTTGTCAGAGCAAGGGGCTTTTCACGAGAAGTGGCGAAGGCTATTGCAAGAGCCAGAAGAGTCTCCACTTCTAAAGTATATCAGTCGAAGTGGGAGTTGTTTAGAAGATGGTGTAAGGGAAAGAAATATCCTCTTCAGTACCTCTGTAACTGAAATCCGCAGAGTTTCTCCTATATTTGAGAAAGACTGTAACCTGGCAGTTTCAACAGTGAAGGGTTACAGAAGTATGCTGGCCTCAGTTTTTCGACATAGAGGAATAGATCTGACGAATAATAAAGATCTTCATGACCTTATAAGGTCTTTTGAGACCACGAAAGAACACGTAATCAAGAAGCCTAGCTGGAACTTGGATGTGGTCCTCAAGTTCCTAATGTCGGAAAAATTTGTACCGTCTCACGCAGCTTCGTTTAGAGACTTAACTAGGAAGTCATTATTCCTTTTTGCGTTAGCAACAGCTAAGAGAATTAGCGAGTTGCAAGCTTTGGAAGGTAAAGTGGGGTTTAAGAAGGATTCAGCGATTTGCTCCTTTAAACCATTTTTTCTAGCAAAAAATGAAAATCCCTCAAAGCCTTGGCCAAGAAGCTTTGAGAACTAGAAAGGACTTTGTGTCCAGTCAGGGCACTCAAGTTCTACCTGGAGAAGAAGAAGTTGCTGAAAGGTACAGAAGAAAGTCTTTGGTGCTCTGTAAGAGATCCGAAAAAGATCGATTTCTAAGAACGCCCTTACATACTTCATAAAAGATGTAATAAGGGAAGCTCACCTAAGTGCGATGAAGAGCATCTCAAGGTTCTCAGAGTGAGAGCTCATGAAGTGAGAGCCATAGCTACGTCTATGGCATTTCACAAAACATGGTCTCTTCAGGCTCTTATAGAGTCGACGTTTTGGAGATGTAATTCTGTGTTCGCCTCGAATTACCTAAGAGACGTTAAAATTTCCTACGAAAAGTGTCTTTGCTCTGGGAGCGTATGTTTCGGCGAATTCAGTGCTGGGAGAAGGGGCTGAAAAGGCTAATCCTTCCTAATTTAGTTTAGTGCTTAAATTACTTTTTATTGGTGGTTGTTTTTTATTGGTTAATTGTCAGAGGGAATAGGGAACCCTCTTACAATTCATAGATTATAACAATACTAACATGGTCAGGTGATCGGGATTGGCTTCAGTGCTCTTTGTGATTTTTTTAATAACCTTAACTCTGTCATGTAAGAGGGCGAGTCTCCATTGATATGACAAAAGGTCAAGGCTCTACCATGTAAGTGGGTCAGCCCCCCATTGGTACGATCCAGTATAGGCTCTGTCGCGTAAGCTGGGCTAGCCCCCATTGACACGATCCAAGAGTTATTCAACCATACGGTTCATTCCTCGTTGAAACTCTTGAGGCAGGCAGACTCATCGACAGTAGTCATGAAGTCTTCAGCCCAATCAGGTAGGAACTATGGATTATGTTATCCAAGAACATAGGTTGTTTTTTCCCTGTTTTTTAATGTATTTAGTTTAAGTATTATTGTGTTTTTAGCTGTCTCTTGCCCGCCACCAAGGGTGCCAATCAGCTAAGTATATATCTGCTGGGTAAGTTTCTTGTACAAAAATGATATTGTTAAGATACAATAAAGTTTTGTACATACTTACCTGGCAGATATATACGATTAATGGCCCACCCATCCTCCCCTCAGGAGACAGGTGGAAGAGAAATTATGGCGCTTAGAAAACGGGAATAGTTCCAGACCCCGCACCCGCCCAGCGGCGGGAATGGTGGATCACCTGACCCTACCTGTCGCGTGTGCCGCGAGTTTTTGAAATTCTGTCGGGACGACCGAGTCTATAGCTAAGTATATATCTGCCAGGTAAGTATGTACAAAACTTTATTGTATCTTAACAATATCATATTCCTGACTCAAATATCAACAGCTTTGCTGTGAACAGTACCTACGGCGTTCTTCGCGCTCTTCAATTGTTTATCAGTGTTGCCAATTGGTATGTGTTTAATCCTCCAAACTGGGGATAAGACTTACACAAAACCGGGGAAATAAGTGAAATTAACGCACCTATATGTACTATATACAGTGGACACCCCCGTATTTGCGTTCTCCGGATACACAGACTCGGTGGATTTCTCTTGGGAGCGTTTCCCCGCATTATTCGCAGAAAATTCACATATTCGCGGTTCGTTTCTATGAGAAATATCCACAAATTCCTGGTTTTTTTTTTTATCAATTTCATCATAGAATGCACTTTTTGTGGTAAAACTATTAAAAAAACCCAAGTATAAAAATTTTCAGTGAGGTTTCTTGAGTTTTAACTAACAAAATAGGCTGTTTTCAGCGTTTTTATATGGGTTCCAACTACTATTTGCGGGTTCTAACTATTCACGGGGGGTTCTGGTACGCATCCCCTGCGAATACTGGGTGACCACTGTATACATATTAACAATTTTATCATTATTGCATTACTATGACAACTAGAATTCTTGGAAGCAGATTGTAAATGCATCGGCGTATGTGTGAAGCTCCACTAGATTGGCAACGATGAGTCATTTTGCCATCTGCTCGTATCTACTTTAGAAATAACTGTAATTTTTCAAGGTTAATTTGGTTGCAAAAAAGGGATAATAGACATGAATTAAGTAAACATTTTGAAGTAACAAAGTACATAAAATTAAACTAAATAATGAGTAAACAATTAAGGGAATAAAGCTTTGCACCTCATAAACAGTGTAGTTGTGTGCTGCCCGAAACTGTGTTTGTGGAGTGAGCGCTTAGTAACCAGGAAACGCAACGTAGTTCAAGTGCAATTTGGAGTGAATTAAGACCAAAACATGTATAATTACAATCAAATAAGCACTATGGAGTTTCAGTTGTGATGGCAGTAAGGATAAAACCACCGATTACAAGGTAAAAATAAATTTCAGTTTAAGCCATGACCCCAGAAATAAGAAGTTTCATACTTTCACTAATATAGGCAACAAAATGTTGTTTTATTGTGCTGATTACAACTGCAATCTAGAGTAAGATCAATAAATGTTACATATAGGCTAACATTGTTCAAATAAGTGCTGGGAAGGCTGGGAAAGATGGTGGATCCGCTGTGCTTATGAACGGCACCTCAGGCGGGTGCCGCCATGTTGGATTTTAAACTGGCTTGAAAACATATTTTATGAAGACCTCACATGCTTATTTTAGCTCGTATAGCACTTTGATATATCACATTATGTTGACGAAACTTCAATCTTTTTAATGGTTTGCTTAAAGATGTAATTATATTCTTGTTTTACCAATTAAATATCAAGTGAATAAGGCTGATCCATGTAATGATGATGGATCCACTGCAGTGTTTCCCCCTATGAGAGAGATTCAGGTATGATGAAATACTGCAGTACTGATTTTTCTTTTAATGAATAAATATTCTTTTTCAATATCCCAGAGTTAGGGCCCCGTTTAAGTAGAGTTAGTATATTATAAGTATATAAGCAACTGGTAATTGTTGTGGTCAAGCGGACAGTTGTAAATAAAAAATCGTGATTGAAATCCTTGTGCCATCAACATAATTACCCTGCACTACATTTTTGTAAAACCTTCCTTTTCATACAATCAACTTACCTGTCAGATATATACATAGCTAAGATCCGTCGTCCCCGACAGAAATTCAAATTTCGCGCCACTCGCTACAGGTAGGTCAGGTGATCTACCGGGCCTGCCCTGGGCTGGCAGGACTAGGAACCACTTCCCGTTTTCTACTCATATATTTTCTGTCGCCGGTGGTATCAACATCGTTGCTGCCACCTCTTGACTGGAATTCGCTTTTCTAGACAATTGATCATCTTTTTGTGGACTTTTGGTGACGTACCTGGATCGTTGTTTTGGCATTCGCTACTGTGGACTGGATTTGGACTTGCTTTTGATTTTTCTTCAGAATGTCTGATTCAAGTGTTTGTGTGAGAATGTGTGTGAATGTAGGCTGCTGCAAGGTGAGGATACCGAAAGCTTCGGTGATCCTCACACTGTATGGGGGGGTCGCAAATGTAGGGGTTTTTGATTGTTCTATTTCTAACACCTGTCATGAGTGTGATGAGGTTGAATGTTGAGGAATGGAAGACTCTAACTTCTTACTTGAAGAAGTTAGAAAGGGATAGAGTCAGAAGGGCTGCATCTAAGATTGCGGGTAGTAGTACAAGGCCTATTGAGCCTTTGGATAATT
The DNA here is from genome assembly GCF_015104395.2 of Macrobrachium nipponense. Taxonomy (NCBI): domain Eukaryota; kingdom Metazoa; phylum Arthropoda; class Malacostraca; order Decapoda; family Palaemonidae; genus Macrobrachium; species Macrobrachium nipponense. Next base: position 19,719,291 of record NC_061092.1, read on the forward strand.
CAACTAACTTCTCTTAATTATGATTCTGTATCAGGACCCTCACTGGCCTTACATTCAAGATTCGGCTCGGAAATTGCTGAACTGAAGGTCTACTCTTCACAGGATGAGATCCAAAATGGCTACCATGAAAGGTAAGGACTGTGAAAGTGATTTTAGTGAAGTGAGTGTCCCCAGTGTTTGTGGAGGGGGCGTCCTGACCGTCTCTGCGACGCTCCCAGGCCTAGACCTCTTCCAAGCTCCCAAGCCCAGAGGAGAAGGAAAGTCGAAAGCCGTACGGAGGTTGTGGAGAATTCCCCCCGGTCAGGCGTCCCTCAGCAGGTGCTGTATACAGACAGCCTGCTCAGGACTGCTATCGACAAAAAGCGTCCTCAGAGAGTGCTTCTCTTCGTCCGCTTCTCCCTCTCCTAAACGAGGGTGGAAGATTCGGACTTGTCCAGGCCCTGAAAAGGCACTGAGAGATCCTGTTTTGGATTCAAGCCCAGAACGCTTTTCGGAAGAAGCGCCTCCTTCTATCAAGAAGGCGAAGAGGCTTTTGACGTCCCATGATGTGGGCAACACGCCTTCGAGGTCTCCCTCTCCCGTTCAAGAAGACGCAGGAGAGGCTTCCAAGAGGATCATTTTGGCGGTGCAGGAACAGCATCCGCCTTAGTAGGAGTCCTTTCGAAGGATCCTCCTCGTAAGAAAGACGTCAGACTGCCGGTCAAGAAGACTCGTCTTCCTTCTCCCACCAGGAGTGAGGCTACCTGTGAGACGTGAGTCTTTGAGAAACTCAGATAGAGACTCGTGGGACGATTTTATTTTGATTCACCAGGCAAACGCGTCGCGCCAGCCAAGCGCGAGGCGTCCTACAGACGAGAAGCGTCCTCTAGGATTAGAGAGTCAGACAAGCGAGAAACGCATTACAGACGAGAGGATTCTCCCAGATGGGATACGTCTGCCAGACCAGCAGCTTCAGCCGAGCGCGAGGTAACAACCAGGCGTGAGGATTCAGCCAAGCGCGAGGCTCCAGACAAGCATCTGTCACGCAAGGATGTGGCACCAGGAAGACGCGAGACTTCAACCAGGCGCGAGGCGTCAGTCAGGCGCGAGAGTTTTGAGAGGCGCGAGGCGCCAGCCAAGCGCGAGGAATCAGTCAGGCGCGAGACGCCAGCCAAGCGCGAGGATCCTGCCAGGCGCGAGGCGCCAGCCAAGCGCGAGGAGTCAGCCAGGCGCGAGACGCCAGCCAGGCGCGAGGCGCCAGCCAGGCGCGAGGCGCCAGCTAAGCGCGAAGAGCCAGCCAAGTACGAAGAGCCAGCCAAGCATAGGAGCTCTCTTTACACTCTCTTAGCCCCTCTCCGCTATTTAGGAGTTTGTCTCCAGTAGAGAGAGTTTTTTGGACAGGAAGACCAGGAACGGGAAGTGGCCTCTCCTGCTGATCCGATTTTGGAAGAGGACCTCAGAGGACGAGTCTCACGGTAAAGAAGGACTGATGTCGAACTACAAAGTTTTGACAGCTCTCCTTCTCCAGGAATACGGAGATGCATTGATCCCTGCCGCTCCTCCTTCGCCTCGTTCATTTTTCATGCTCGAAGACACCGAAATCGTCGGCTTTCTTGAAGATGAGACCGACGATTTCTATGAAGAGAGCTCTGCAATCGCTGGATAGCTGGATGCTAACTAAGAAAGAGCTAGTAAGGACAGTGTTTTGCATGCCTCCCCCTAGACTTACGGGCAAGAGAGAGGGATTTGGTACCAGACTGGGGAGAATATGGGTCTCACTCTTCCAGCTTCAGCTGAAGCTGACTTTTCCAGTCTGGTAGATGCATCCAGGAGACATAGCCTTCACACGGCTAAGATTACTTGGGGTCTTTCAGAGTTGGATCATCTCCTCAAGGGACTTTTTCACATTCTAGAAGCTTACTTCCTAGAATTGGTCCCTAGGGGTGATGTCCAAGAAGGCTCATGCCCCTGAAGGGCTAGAACCGGATGTACTCCTGGCAATTTTGTCATGTATTGACAAGGCGGTGCAAGACGGCTCAGGGGAAGTTTCTTCCTTATTTGGAGCAGGTCTCTTGAAGAAGAGATCTGTTTTTAGCGCTTTCTTGACGAAAGCAGTATCACATTCGCAAGAGCAGCTTTGTTATTCGCCCCTAGGTCTGATTTTCTGTTCCCGTCACAGTTGGTGAGGGATATTTCCCGATCTCTGACGGAGAAAGCGACTCAGGATCTTCTCCTGCAATCGTCCAGGAAGAAGAGACCAGTGATGGTGGGAGAAAAGAAAGTGGGGTCTACTCCTGTTCGTGCCCTTTCGAGGAGGCCCTCCCAATAGAGTTACCGCTAAAAGGAAAACGACCGAGAAGAGAGGTCGAGCCTCGTTCCGCCCCTTTAAAAGGGGAAAGTGAAGTGGCGCTCCTCCAAACACCAGTAGGTGCCAGGCTCCGGGGATTTGCGGAAGCCTGGACTCGCATCGACACAGACGCTTGGTCGATGTCGGTTCTTCAGAAGGGATATCTCATTCCTTTCCTGGACAATCCTCCCCTGACGTCAACTCGAGGGAATTTGTCCGCCAATTACAAGGACCCTGTGTTGAAAGATACTCTTCAACAAATGGTGGAATCAGATGTGGGACAAGAGAGCTATAGAACTTGTGCTGGATCAAAGCTCCCCAGGGTTTTACAATGCGTCTTTTCTTGGTTGCGAAAGCCTCGGGGGCTGGAGACCAGTTCTGGATGTCAGCGCTCTGAACAAGTTTGTTGAAAAACAAAAAAAGAAGGTTCTCCATGGAAACCTCTGCTTCAGTACCCTGGAGCGGCCTCTTCGCCAAGGGATTGGATGGTGTCTCTGGATCTCCAGGACGCCTATTTTCACGTCCCGATCCATCCTTCGTCGAAGGAAAGTACCTCCGTTTCATGACGGGGGGAAGGATCTTCCAATTCAGAGCCTTGTGTTTCGGCCTGTCTACGGCGCCTCAGGTTTTCACGAACCTTTTAGAAAATGTGGCGAGATGGCTTCATCTGAAAGGAATCAGTATATCTCTATACTAGACGACTGGCTTCTCAGAGCAAAGTCAGAGAAACAGTGTTTGGAGGACCTGACTGTGACGCTAAACCTGATAAAGACATTAGGATTACTCGTGAACCTCGAGAAGTCCCAACTGATCCCCAGCCAGAACTTGGTCTATCTGGGGATTCGGATGGATTCTCGGGGTTTTCGAGTATTTCCTTCTCAAGAGAGACTAGCGAGAGGTTTAGAAAAAGTCTCTCTCTTCCTAAGAAGGAACGGACTTCGGCGAGGGAATGGTTTGAGCCTGTTAGGGACCCTTTCCTCGCTCGAACAGTTCTTTCATCTAGGAAGACTTCATCTCCGTCCTCTTCAGTTCTTCCTCAGAAGTTCGTGGAACATGAAGACAGGACTCCTCTCGGACAGTTTTCCCATTTCCAGATCTGATAAAACGACATCTAGAATGGTGGTTACTCCCACTGAGGGAAAACAAGGGTACTTCCCTGGAAATACAGAGCCCAAACCTTGTAGTGCTTTTCCGCGCGTCGTCTTAGGAAAAAGGTTTTGGGGAGCAACTTTGGGAAAGAGAGAAGTGTCAGGCACTTGGAATGCTCTTCAAGTGTCCTGGCACATAAACTGCAAAGAGCTGCTGGCTGTACATCTAGCTCTAAAGAGCTTCGAACCGTTAGTATGCAACAAAATAGTACAAGTGAATGCGGACAATACAACCGCTCTGGCATACATTCGGAAGCAAGGAGGTACTCACTCGTATGCCCTTTACGAACTCGCAAGAGAACTGCTGTTGTGGACATCGCAAAGGAACATCTCTCTCTTGACTGAGGTTCGTTCAGGGAGTAAGGAACGTAAGAGCGGACAGGCTGAGCAGGAGGAACCAGGTCCTTCATACCGAGTGGACCCCTCCACTCAGACGTTTGCCTCAAGCTCTGGTCTCTTTGGGGAACTCCTCATGTCGACCTCTTTGCCACGTTCCTCTCGAGGAGACTGGAAGTCTTCTGTTCAGTAGTAGAAGATCCCAGAGCTCTAGCAAGTAGACGCCTTCCTGCTAGATTGGTCTCAGGTTAGACGTTTACGCATTTCCCCCATTCAAGATTCTGGGGCAAGTACTCAGGAAGTTTGTGACTTCAAAGGGGACAAGAATGACCCTGATAGCCCCCTTTTGGCCAGCTCAAGAGTGGTTCCCAGAGGTACTGGAGTGGATAGTAGACTTCCCCTTCCCCAGATCCCTTCCACAAAGGAGGGATCTTCTCAGACAACCACACTTCGAGAGGTTTCATCAAAACCTCCCCGCTCTCGCTCTGACTGCCTTTCGACTATCGAAAGACTTGTCAGAGCGAGAGGCTTTTCTAGTAAAGCAGCAAGCTCGATCGCTAGAGCCCGGAAAGAATTCCACTATCCGGGTTTACCAATCCAAGTGGGAAGTTTTTAGAAGGTGGTGTAAGTCAAAGAAGTTGTCCTCCTCCAGTACCTCTGTAACAGAAATAGCTGATTTTCTGTTATTTTCTGAGAGAAGAATCGCAGCTCTCCGTAGCCACGATAAAGGGCTATAGAAGTATGCTATCGGCCGTCTTTAGGAATAGAGGCCTAGATTTGGGAAACGATAAGGATCTGCATGATCTGATTAGGTCGTTTGAGACCAAGAAGTCTAGAATTACTTCTCCCCCTAACTGGAATCTAGACGTAGTGCTGAAGTTCTTGGCTTCAGAGAGATTTGAACCCCTACATTTGGCCTCGTTTCGTGATATAACGAGAAAATGTTTATTCCTTTTGTCACTAGCACGGCAAAAAGGGTTAGTGAACTGCACGCCCTTAGTGACAAAGTCGGGTTCAATATAGATTCAGCCATCTGTTCCTTCAAGGAATTATTCTTGGCGAAGAATGAAAATCCTTCGAATCCTGGCCGAGAAACTTCGAGGTAAAAGGATTATCGGGTCTCGTCGGCAGGGAACCGGAGAGGTCTCTTTGCCCAGTAAGGGCGTTAAAGTTTTACTTACAGAAAAAGGAACAGTTGGGAGGTTCTAGACAAGGTCTTTGGTGCTCAGTGAAGGATCCATCAAGACCTATGTCTAAGAATGCCTTAGCCTTTTTTGTCAGGAACGTAATTACGGACGCTCATAAGGCTTGCACGGATGATTCTTTAAAACTCCTGAGAGTAAGAGCTCATGAAGTGAGAGCAGTGGCGACGTCTCTCTCTTTTCAGAGAAATATGTCGCTGAAGAATATCTTGGAAGCGACATATTGGAGATGTAATTCTGTGTTTGTTGCTCACTATTTGAAGGACGTGCGTGTGACCTATGAAAAATGTTTTTCCTTAGGTCCTTTTGTGTCTGCGGGCACAATCCTGGGTACAGGAGCTGACAACAATCCTTAAAATTTTTTTTTACTACTTAAGTCTAATAGATATGTTCTAGACTTTCTGCTGAACAAGTGCAGTTGCCGCACAAGCGGCCAGTCACTTCAGTTCAGTAAGGAACTCTTGTGATATCTTGTAATAGATAAAAATTTTTTTTTTTGAAATTATTGTGTGCGTGTGCATTGTGGTTTGAGTTACGGTTGTTGCAAAGAGTTGGGGATAACTCGGAGCAATTTTTAATACTAACATGGTGGTTAGGATCAGGTGGTCGGGATTGGTTGTGTGCTCCTTAATAAGGTGTGTTGTCATGTAAGTGGATCAGCACCATTGACAAAGTCCTTTCAGGCTCTGCCGAGTAAGTGGATAAGACCCTTCGGCAGACCCACAAGAATTCTTGGCCATAGATCACATATCTCGCTAAAGTTTCTTGAGGTGATGCAGACTACGGGGAAAACACCCACGAAGTCTACCACCTATCAGGTAGGAACCAAGGTTTTTATTTTATACCTACAACAGATGTTGTTTACCTGTCTATTCCAGTAGTAGCTGTCTCTTACCCTCCACCGAAGGGTGCCAATCAGCTATGTATATATCTGACAGGTAAGTTGATTGTATGAAAATGATATTGTTATAATACAATAAAGTTTCATACATACTTACCTGGCAGAATATATACGGCATTAGGGAGCCCACCCAGCCTCCCCGCAAGGAGACAGGTGGAAGAGAAAATATATGAGTAGAAAACGGGAATGGTTCCTAGTCCTGCCGCCCAGGGCAGGGCCGGTAGATCACCTGACCTACCTGTATTCGAGTGGCGCGAAATTTGAATTTCTGTCGGGGACGACGGAGTCTTAGCTATGTATATATCTGCCAGGTAAGTATGTATGAAACTTTATTGTATTATAACAATATCATTTTTCAGATTGTGTTGTGACTGTGGTTCTCAGATTCAGCCAAATCCCACAAATCGATGTATTGCATGTATAAGAGCTCGCAATGACATTACTGAAGATATACCCAAGCAAGGCACTTTATACTTTTGTCGAGGATGTGAGCGGTATTTGGATCCTCCAGGAACATGGGTTCCTGCTGCCATAGAGTCAAAGGAATTGTTAAGGCTGTGTTTAAAGAAAATAAAAGGACTCAACAAAGTTCGGCTTATTGATGCAGGATTTGCTTGGACAGAACCACATTCAATGAGAATTAAGGTAATTAATTGATATATGTTTGTGTTTTATGTCCGTTGAACTTGTAAATACACAGTAAAACCACTGAAAACTGAATATTGTGTTACAAGACAGAGCATTATTTGTTACTGATGAATATTTCAGTGCTTGTTGATGTATTATATAAAGAAAATATTGTGTGGTCAAGGGAAATGACAATATATTTTTAGCAGCTTATTATTGCCTCATTAATTTTCAGGTTAAATTGTGTGTCCAAAAGGAAATCCAAGCTGGTGCTGTTTTACAGCAAGACTTCATTGTAGAATTTGTTGTTGTGCATCAGATGTGTGATGATTGTCACAGGGTTGAGGCAAAAGATTATTGGCGAGCTTTGGTGCAGGTAAGACATTGAATTTGTTCTTTGATACAGGGCACTGGACACCCCCTGTGCAGAGACAAATGAATCCCATTGTTGATGATAGCTTTGTTCTTATTATTATGTATTATTACTACTGTAATTATTGCATTTATATTCAAAAGATAAACCCTTTTCATTTTGAACATGCCTACAATGCCATTAACTTGAAATTTAGGTTTCCAAAGATTATGGTGGTCATTGGAAAGAAATTACAGAAGATATTAGGAAGTACATAAGGAAGAGATCAGTTATTAGGAAAAATCTCGGATAAATAGGAAAAAATAGAAATATTTATTAAAATACAAGGTGAATTGTTTTTATAAGAGTAGTGCATTGCACCTACATTTCTACTTTTGAGGTTGTTATTAAACAACATCCTCTGGGAGACTATTCCACAGTCAAATGTTATGAGGAATAAAAGACCTCTGGAACTGAGAAGTTTGACATCATGGTATATTTACTGCATATTAGTGTTGCTGTTCAGGAACTCTGGTCATTCTTGGCAGGAAAAGAGCATTAGGAATCAATTGAGATAGCAACAGTTTTCTGTTAAAATATAACTTATGAAAAATTGACAAGCAAGATCAGTATGAAAAATTGACAAGCAAGATCAGTGGTCTAAGTCATAAATGCTAATGTTAGGAAACAGAAACTAATCACTAGAAATTAGTACTGCTATCACACTTACTTCATTAGTTTCCATAACACAAATGTGGACAGATTTTCTGTATACACTTGAAATGGAAAGCTAATGTAATGATTTTGATCATCTTGTATTCAGCATATTGTTAATCACTGTGAATAATGATCGATTGATTAGTTTACGAAACTTAGCGTTGAAATTTCTTACATCATGAAGATAGTTGAGGACTGTGTTAGTGCATAGGTTAATGTTTAAGAAAAGTAAGATTATTTGGTGCTTAGTAATTACATTAAATTTATCATCTTTATGTTATTTTATATTATCATACCAATAGTATGGAATGTCTTTCTTCAGGTACGACAGAAAACGGATCACAAACGAACCTTTTATTACCTGGAACAGATGATACTAAAGCACAAAGCTCATGAAAAAACGTTGGGAATTAAGGCAGCAACAGGTGAGGAAACCTGTCCGAAATGCTTTTAGATTTTTGTTGTTCTTTTTATAATAAGAATTCATGTCATTTTAGCAAATTTTCTTCATCTCATTTACTTGACTCTTTTGTAGCCTTCAGAATACCCAGTCAGACATGACCTTTTACCTCCCTGGTAGGATATTCATTAGAAAAAACATCCATTTGGGGTACCATTGATGAATACCAAGTGAGCATGAGCTACCCCTTAGAGTCATTTGCATGCTCATTATGGCTAACAATTAATTTTGTTCTTGTTGTAATATATAGATCTTCTTGTGACCATTCGACTATTTTGCTTTTAATGTTTGTCTTTGTATCATTCCTAATTTTTATATCTTAGTTATTAAGTGATTAATGGTATTTGATTCCCTTTTTTTATAATCAAGGGTAATGAATTAATATTGGAAAGCTACAGAGGAGTTGAGTAGATGGTTGGGAACCAAGGAAGGTGAAAAGGATATTTACAGAATTTCATACTCAAGGAAAAAGAAAAGAAAGAAGATCTGGGCCAGCTATGTGTCATCAAAGCTAGAGGAGGAAGTATCTTATACAGTGGACCCCCATATTTGCGTTCTCCATATTCGCAGACTCACACATTCATGGATTTCTCTCTAAGAACATTTCCCCGCATTATTTGCAGAAAATTTGTCTATTCGCGGTATTTTTCTATGAGAAATATCTAGAAATTCCTTTTTTTTTTTTTTTTTTTTTTTTTTTTTTTTTTATATGTACTTTGTGATAAAACTTAAAAAAACTAAGTATGAGCTTTTGTAGGGTTTTTTCTTGAGTTTTAACTAACAAAATAGGCTGTTTTCAGCATTTTTATAGGGGTTCCAACTAATCGCGGATTTTAACTATTCACGGGGGGTCTGGTATGCATCCCCGCGAATACGGGGCCCATTGTATAAGGATGATAACCAAAAATGAAGATGGTCTGGTTATTATATGCATCTTTCAAATATAGATGATGAAAGATACGATTTGAAGGCGGTGGGGGTGTGGAGAGACTCGGATGGAGATATGGTATTTTACAGAGATAAAGATAGGCTGTAAGTAAAGTGAAGTATTGCAACTAACCAGGTCCATCAGAGGTGCAAGTTGAGATGTTGAAAGTACTTAGTATAGAGGTGAAGAAAGGATACTGGACTGTTAGGGGCTATCTGAGAGGAGGAAATAATAATGCCAAATGTTGGGGAAGAAAGTCTGATGGTAAGTGTGTTTAAACAGAAGGGAGATGATATGAAGGGTGATAATTATAAAGGAGTCAAACTAACAAAACATCCTGGCTGATGTGACTGTTTCTTAGTACTCTTTTTATCCTTGTTTTACTGTCTATTGCATCTGCCTCTTATAAGTCTTGCTGTTATACTACAGCTTGGATATGTGCTACCTTCTCTTCCTCATTTGTTCTTGAAATGTGTTTTGAGCATCAGACTTCTTACTCCATGCTTATTTTGTTATCTTTTAGTCTTCACCTCTCCAGTTTTTTAACATTTCCACATCATAAATTATTTGCATATAGCAGCTCCCTGGAACCTCGATACTTGTCTTTGTAGCTTCCCCCCACCACTATGATAATCAGCAGAGCTTGGGGCGGATCCGTAATGGATGTCTGCCACAGTTTTCACTTTCAATTTTGTGTTGTGGTCAAGCAACATTTATAGCTTAAGTAATTTTTTCAGTACTCTCTCATTCACAAATATATGATATAGTTTTTTCCTCTTTGTATGGTACTTCTTTAGCTTCCTGATTGTAAAGACTGCTTCTGTTGATGAATTATTGCCATTTGTCATTACCAGTCATATACCCAACAACACCAAGCCACAAACCTCTTGGTTCTATATCTGCAATATTTTGTCCCAAATGCAATTGAAGTCACCATCAGAATACTGTATCCAACAAAACATGTACTGTATATTCAGTAAGTTGACAAAAATGGATAAAAAACTGGTGTTAAATCGTCTGTTATCCTCAACTCACTTTTCTTTGTACATTGTTGTTTGTTATTGATGGGGGATTCCAGCTCCATTGACAGTAGAATAAGCAAAGGTCAATCCAAGTGAGTTACTATTACTAGACCTATCTTAATATTGGAAATTAGAACTCTGCCTGAAGGTATCTTACAGAGACCTCTGTTGCTCTTCACTGTAATTGCTACCATCATATGAGAGCAATTTTATTGTTATAAATTAGTGAGACCGCTGAGTTGCATTGTTAGACTTTAACGGTGAGTAACTAACTTTGATTGAATGTATGTTATGAGTGTTTTTCATTACAGATTATGGCAATCTTGTTTTATTTTTCATTTCAGATGGACTAGACTTTTACTTTGCTTTAGAGTCATCTGCTCGCCAGTTATTAGACTTTTTAACGTCAGTAGTACCATGTCGTTGGACTCAGAGCAAGAAGCTTATCTCTCATGATGTCCATTCCAACATTTATAATTATAAATATACCTTCAGGTAAGCAGCAAGTAGCAATCTTAGAATTTAATGTAATGTTACAGTTATCTTGGTATCAGTAAAGAAATTATCAATTCATAAAGTAAGGAAAGAAGGTTTACACTCTCTCTCTCTCTCTCTCTCTCTCATAGTATAGTGTAGTATCTATACAGTATGATGCTTATAGCTGGTGTTTCCTATGTTCTTTAAGCTCCTTAATCTAGGTACTGTGGCTTACAAACTCTTTTCATTCATATATCTTGCCATTGAATTGGCTAATAGAAGCTAAATGTGTAATTTTGTTTATTTCAGTGTTGAAATTGTGCCCATTTGCAAGGATAGTGTGGTATGTTTGCCATCAAAGCTGGCTCATCAGTTGGGGGGAATTGGTCAGATATGTATTGTGCATCGTGTTACAAATCATATTTTACTGATAGATCCAGCCACTGCTCAGTGTAAGTTGTCTTTGAGTTTATTATCATAATTTTTTTAAGTATTTTCAAATTATGGTCAAAGCAGAATGAGATTGCTAACATTTTGTCTAGGAGAACAAAGTTAGAAGCCTTTTCAGTTACTGTAAATAATTAAAATTAAATATAAACAATCAGAATTATTTAACAGATATATAACACTATGTAATGTACTTAGTTGGGCGCAAATTTTAAATAGATATCTAGGTTTACGGGTACAGTGTGTTATGGTATTAATTATTTTTTGTCAGTTTTATATTATACAGTATATTAATGTGACACCAAACTTTCCAGTGGCTGATATTGACAGTTCTATTTATTGGCGAACTCCCTTCAAGGCATTGTGCTCTTCAAAGAAATTAACAGAGTTTATTGTTATTGAAACTGCTGAAGCTGCTGTCAAATACTTTAAGGGCCAAGGTCAGATATCAAATAAGGTGAGTTGAAATAGTATATTGTATGTAATGTAGGAAAAATAGTGGTGGGAAATGGGGTAGCAAAATGGAAACCTTGGGTACCAGATGAGATGTAAGATGCAATAAAAGATAGACAAAATTTCAGAGAGAAGATGAGGATGTAAAGTAGAAAATGTTAAGTCCTCTAATGAAGTTAAAGATTCAAGTTGTGGTGAGAGAATATCTGGCCAAACAGACTGATGATGTTGATAAAGCCATGTACTATTTAGGGAGTGCCATTGGTTTTATGTTAGAATACAAAATTACTAATGAAATATCCATGATTGAAAAGAGAAATGGGAAAATACTTGTCAAAAGGGGGAATGGGTGTAGCAACATAAGAAGAAGAAGAAAGACAGTGATGACAGAACATCTTCATGAGGTCCTGGATATGAGATATGAGTATAGATAACTCAACTAATATACCAGAAGCTGAAGGAGACCTGAATTTGTCTATGAATAAATTCACGTTTTTGAAGTGGAATAAATAAAAAAAAACATGAGATGGAAAATGTTAGCTTATGGTGGAATCATAGGGAAAACTGAATGAATCAACACCTTGTATAGTAACCATACTGTTTTTACAGAGTATGCCAGTTATATTGAAAATATTCATCCATATAGGCTACCTCACTGCTAACCATTGCTGGTATACTGCAGGAGAGTACTATGTATAGTAATTGTGGATAAGCTGTTTTGTCCAAGCAGATGGTAGAGAATATAAAATTGAGTGAACATTACTCTCAATAGGTTGAACAGCTTTGACATCTTGCTTTATGATTATGGTGTACATATATACTTTATACAATAAAACAGGCAAGAGAGAAGGCTGTTGAGACAATCTTGAATACTGTAAATGTGAACCCAGACATAGAACAAGGTTGTGGACTCAGGCTTTTTTCAGAAACTCTTTAGTGGAATGAATTAAAATTTTTATTATTATCTAAATAAAAGTTGTGAGATATTCTAAGCTTGAAGTAAAAAGAAGCGTATTAAATTAATTTTTATAGTTTTATTGGCACATTATATATATTAAAAATGTTACTTTGATTTTCAGCATCAAGTATCAGAGGTTTGGATACAAAGATCTAATGAAGTGGGGTCTGATAACATGATCTTTTGTCGCACCCATCTTGGACACTTGCTTAACCCAGGAGACACAGTTATGGGGTATGTGCATAATTATTTTAACTAGTATCTGCAGAGTGATTTCATGGATTAATGAATTAAAGTGCTTTATATATGATATATATATATATATATATATATATATATATATATATATATATATATATATATATATATATTATATATATATATGCTTTAGTTTTATTGGAATAATATTAACTTCCAATAATTTTGAATTACTAGTTTATTCAGACGATTGATTCACATTGCTAGAGTCTCAAAAGGCTTTCTTGAAGAATTGAGTCTAATTGAAGGTTGAAAATATGAGCATAGTAATAGAGAATTTGGAAGGTGTCAGAAAGAGATATGAGAAGTAAAAGGCAGAATGTGATGCAGCTGAGGGTAAAGGGAGTTTCAGTGCTGCCCACATGACATGCCATGCTTGTCACATTGTTGGAAGTACACTGCCAATAGGCTACTAGTAAGAAAAGTTAATTCAGAAATATTACCATTTACCCAGTATACGCTTTTTTTATTTTCCATTTTGTGTATTTTTTAACCCTTGGACCACTATTTCATTTTTAAAATATATTTTTATAACTATAATGAATTAAATAGCAGGTGTAAACTGTAAACTCATATGTACTAATATTTGCTTATTAGAGGTAGATGTACAGTAAATTTCAGTAAAGAACAATGGTTAGAAATTCTTGAATGGAAATATTTGCAAAGTTCCAGAAAGGTAGTAAGGGGGAAAAGCTGGTGAAACTAGCATGAATACTTTACATGTGAAACTTTGTCAACTCGGTTTTGCATTGTTCTTTCATACTATGTTGTCAGTTTTTACTCCTAAAAGTTGTTTTAAAATAGAAATGCTTGTATTATATGTTATATCCATGGCAAAATTTAACTTTCAAGTTACTTGGTACATTGATTGATAACTTTGACTTCTGTACTTGAAACTCAGATTTGATCTTCGTTTGTCTAATGTCAATGATGACAACATGGACAAAATGAAGGAAGATGACATGCCAGATGTTGTTCTTGTGAAGAAAGTGTATGCTGATAAATCTACCAGAAACCGACGCCGTCGTTGGAAACTCAAGCATCTTGGGGTTGATGATGATGTTGGAAGTCAGAACAAGTATGTTTCAACTGTTTAAATTGACTAGATATGAAAAATATAATTGTAATTTGTTAAGTAATCTTTGAAAAACTTTAGATATTTCTGAGTACGGTAACATAATATTTATTTTTTACATGATTATAAGTACACAACACAATCCCATGATGTAGCACAAGGAGAACAATGGACAATAACTGAAATTTTGTTGTCAAACCAATTTATTCCCTTCATGAATGTTAAATTTTTACGGTTTAGTTCGTTTAGTATTACATTCTTAATTTATGCCTACATTTTTTTCTTTAATATGAGTGAGTTTAAAGCTAATAATTCTTAAACTCTAGGTGTCTTAATATACGTTGATGTGATGCTTGATCATACTTATATTAAGTTGTTCATAAAAAGACATCTTTTTTAATCAGAATATTCTTTATGCTTTCAGCGATTACACAGATTTCTTAGAGGATTTAGAGGAGGATCCACAATATCGTGCAAAATTCAACATTTACCAAAAGGATAAAGAAATACCAGCATCAGGCTTTGAAAGTGAAAATGAAGATCTGCCGCAGGTTGGGTTGGAAGAAATGTTGCAGGATTTGAACGTAGATGATCCAGATGTGGAAGAAAAAAAAAACCCTGTGACTAACTGACCAAGATTACTCTTTTTGTTATACAGAAATGTGTGTAATGTTTATTGTTGTTTCATATTAGATTTGTTATTTTTCTATGTAGTAAGTGCATTGTGGCTTTGCAGTTGAAGGAAAGCAATATTATACAGAATAGTATTACATTTAGAAATGGTACGAAATTATTTTGTACACAATAAATATCTGCATTATACTTGAAGTTTTAAAACTCCCTCGAGTCCAGTGTAAATAGTCCTCTGTGGGGAAAGTCACCAGAATGGGAAATGTGGGAGTTCTAAAAGTAGCTGCAATTTTGTTGTGAATGTGAATGAAACTTGATAAAAAATGCTGTATGGTGACCAAGTTCATTATTAATACCTCTGCCAATTTATTGTTTTTAATACCATTTCCTGTCCATTTGAGGGCATAACTTCATAGGGCATCAATTTGCTGTTACATATGAGTCCATGATTTTTTTTCTTTGTCTTTCATCACATCAATTTGTTGTTATTGTCACTGGTTGCATTTAAAGACAACATTGTACCTCATGTGATGCACTGTAGTTATTACTTGAGGTTCTTTCCAGCGTCCACTTGGCCCTACCTGCAACCTTTTTCATTCTGGTTACTATGCCTCTAATTATACTACTAGTATTTTCTTTTTATCCATTTTACTTTCCACCCTCTCCTAACAATTGTTTTAACATCATTTCCCACACTGAATAACCTCATAGGTCCCAACACTAGGCTTTTTGCCAAAATGTTATATTTCATTTCCAATTATGGGCAATATTTGTCTGTTATTCTTTGTGAAAGGAAGTATAAATTATTGAGATAATTTAGTAACCACAAAATCATATCCTTTTACTGTAGATTTAATATATACATATCAGAATTTTTTGGTAATTATTCTAATCATGATGGATGGCAAATTGTTGCAGTTTCTGATTGTTCCAAGTATCGTTTTGCAATAGTGTTGATAAAACCATTGGTTTGAAAAGGTTTGCCCTTCCTGATAAAAAGGCATTTTTTAATATTTTGTTAATATTTTAAGCCAATTTAACCTGGCCATCATAATGCTGATCTGAAGAAATTGCTTTTAATATGAAGATGAAGCAAATCCTTCTCTTGTACACCTCTCAAGAAACTTAATTACAGTAGTGCAATTGTACAGTACATTACATTGTATTGTTTAAATACATCATTTCCTTCTCTTCTTTTCTGTTGTTTGTTAACTTTGCATAACCACGATTTGAGTATCTATTTTTCTTTACAGTTTTAAGTTATGCATTATTCTTGTTTATATATATATATATATATATATATATATATATATATATATATATATATATATATATATATTATATATATATATATATATATATATATATATATATATATATATATATATATATATATAATATATATATATATATATATATATATATATATATATATATATATATATCATTCCTCTTATACCTTGCACACTGCTTAATATAGCACTAAAAAGAATCCTCACCTGTGATTCCTCATTCATACTTCAAATCTCTTCAGTAGTATTCCTTTACCATACTTTCTCTGATTCTTAAATTTTTTTCTCATAAATCATGTGTTTACTTCTGGTGACGCCTCTTTGTTTTCATTCCTCATTAGGTCTACCCAACAAGGCCCATTTGTTAATCTTCTACAGTTTATACTGTAGTTATTTAGAATAAATCTCCCATGTATACTGTTTGACTAGGGTTTTCCTTAATTTTTGAAATATGTTTTCCCCATTTTTCTAGACTGGAGCAATGTATTAGTCTGTGTGCCATGTATTTGGAAGTCCTTTTAATATCTTTGTTGCATCCAGGCCCTGTTAATCTCTGTACGGCAGTGCTCCTACATGTATTTTTTCTCTCAATGGCATATATTCCAGCAGAAGTCTTGAATTCATTTCAGGTTTTTGTCTTGATCATGATGATCAACACATCTGATATTTGATTCTTGCTCAGTGAAGCTGTGTAGGGATAGATGTGACACACTATCATATGGGGATTTATTCTGTATCAATTTGGGTGGTTTGTTATTTAAACTCTGCTGTTACTTAGGTAAATAACTTAGTAGATCATTTAGACATTTTTGCCACATTTTATGTTTGATGTGTCATGCATAGATTTTCATCAGCATGTCCTCAGCTCAGTATTTCCACTCCTGTACCATTAATTTTACTCAGAGTGCAAGTTCTTTATTGTTTTACCTTATATACACTTGCATTTATATATATATATAATATATATATATGTGTGTGTGTGTGTGTATATATATGCTTAAAAAATCACAGTAGATGCATGTGACTTCATAAATAAGCGAATTCCACAGGAAAATGATAGTCAGAAATCAAAGCGCTTTGCGTCTTTACTAAGACATGTCAAGGAGCGAATGACAATGTCTTAGTAAAGACAAAAGCGCTTGGATTTCTGACTATCATTTTCCTGTGGAATTCGCTTATATATATATATATATATATATATACGTATATAAGCAAATACCACAGGAAAATGATAGTCAGAAATCCAAGTGCTTTCGTCTTTATTCAGACATCGTCAAGGAGCTACTAAAGTACAATTGGAGAGGAAGGCCTCAGGTACAAACAAGATCAGGAATACCAGATGGTTAATTATCAAAAGGGTAAAAATTAAAAGGGATAATCCAGGATTATCGGATATCACACGGTCACAAACTTAAACAGATTCTGACCCTAACCGAAATTACAAAGTATCCGTACAGTCCAAAACATCTAAAAACTGAATATGTTAATTTTGTTGCTTATATTTATCTACAACTTTTTTCATTATGAAGGCACCAAGTTTAAATAAACCAAGGCTTAAATTTAGAACATTTCCATCACTTGACTTTATGAAACAAGATTCAATGATATTCCTTTTTACTGTGTCATTACATGGGATTAAGGCTCTTGCTTGACTCCAGTTAATAGAATGCTCTGAATCTCTCATATGTACGAATAATGCATTCGATATTTGCCCAGTTCTCACAGAATATTGGTGCTGTTTGAGACGTTGTGAAAGCGATTTACCCGTTTGTATGTATTATACTTTATCACACTTTTTGCAAGGAATTTCATATATGCAGCCAGGAAGATCTTTAGGAGAATTTTTTATTACTAAACTCTTGACATTAATATTACTGAAAACAACATTTATGTTAAAAAGCTTTAAAATTCTAGGAATATCTAAAAACCTTAAATCATAGGGTAATTTGAAAATGTTACGCTTACTAAATTCAAGTTTTTCATTAGTTAAACTTTTTCTAGCACTTTTCCATGCCACATCAACTAAAGTCCTTGGGTATTTAAGTTTCAATGCAATATCATAAATAGTTTTAATCTCAACGTCAATAAACTGCGGGCTACAGACACGCAAAGCCCTTAGGAACATCCCAGGAAAAAAAAAAAAAAAAAAAAAAATTTAACATTTTGATGGTGATTGGGGTTAGTGGTGAACAAAAGAGACAATGTTAGTTGATTTCCGAAAGACTGGAAAGGTGAAATTTCTGTCATTTCTATGGACAGTTACGCCAAGAAAATTCAAATTATATTCCCCATTAAAACAAAATTTACTATCTTTGATACATAACCTTATGACTAATGAGGTTTGCTACAGTTAAGGGAATATCATGACGTTCTAATTCATCCTCTAAATATTCAAGCAAATCATCTACAGACACTTTTGTAAATAAAGAGAACATCAAAACTAACCATATTAAAATCAAAATTCAAATTTAAACTATTCAATTTGTTTATAAAATCAACACTGTTTTTAACATTCGTGTTAGAAATGTTTCCTACCAAAGGTGTAAAAATTTTTACAAGCCATTTAGATAAATTATACGTAACTGAGCCCACTGAACTAATGATTGGTCTGATAGGGTTATTGATTTTGTGTGTCTTGATTAAACCATACATATAAGGAAGGGAGGTGCATTGCGGTGTAAACTGATTAATTAAATGGTCCAAGCCCTTCAGAATGGATTTAATAATTTGTTAAAATGGGAGTTCACTGTCTGTGTAGGATCAGACCTCAGTTTCGTCCAAGTATCAGTGTAATTTAGCAATGCCATTATTTTACTTACATAGTCACTTTTATTCATTATTACCATAGCATTAGATTTATCCGCTTTTGTCACTTTCACTGTTTCGTCGTCTTTAATTTTCTTATAAGCCTGGAGAAATCTTACGGGTACATTAGGGGGAGAGGGCTTGCTCATAACACCATACACAATACCTTTACAAATATTGATATCCTCAGGGCATAGATTTTGATTAAATTTTTCCAAATAAAAGGATTTTGAAATGCACTATCCACTGGTTTGTCTGATAAATTAATCATGAAGTCCACGTTGGCATGCTTAGTCCAATCGCTTTCAGCTATAAGATTCTTCAGCTTGACTTGAAGCTTCCTTTCAAGACGGTTGCAGCACTTCCTCAGTTTTCCGTAGCAATAATCCAGTTGGATCATCATATCATTGATAACTATTATAAACAACGAAAGACCCAAAACTTCGCTGTGAACGACCAGGGATGGTTTCTACAGAAGCAGTCCGCACGGACTGCAAGGAACATATCCGCGGACACGACATCCACTATAAGGGACTGGGGGCCGTCCAATGTATTTCGCCGTGTTTAGTACTGGCCCCTGGGGGTTTAATTACAGTCGTCCGAATAAATATTACTTAAAATTCTTGTTCAGTAGGTAAAACTGCATAGAAAAACCGCAACTACCATGGTCTAGGTCGCCGCGGATAAGTACCCTAGATCTACCGTAATATATTAGAAAAAGAGGGAGGATTGTTTCAGATAAAAAAAAAATTAATAAAATGGAGATCAAACTTATTCATGGTGAAGGTATTCGTGCACAATGTAAGCTCTGAAATAATATGGCTTCGTTTTTAAGAAATACATCTTACATAATAACAATGAAGATTTTAGGAGTATTAATTGACGTACCTGGAGGTAAACATGACAGGTCAGATAATTATTAAATATAGTGAAAGTTGGACAATGTCATCTAAGAATGTGGCTATCAAAGAATAGTACACTGAAATCACAGTTCCAGATAACTATGTCTATGATGGTCAATTAAATTACCTACTGAAATTACATATGTAAGCGTTTACATAATAAAAATATGGAATGTTAGTCCATATATATAAGAGTCTAAAACTAAAGAGGTCAACCAGATTGCTTGCAGGAATGTGATCAGACTAGAGACGCTAAAGATGACGTATACAATAAAAGTAGGCTAAGATAACATGCCGTCACCTGTAGTCATTCAATTGTTTATAAACATTAGTCCAAGCTCCCTGCTTGAGACAACTACCGCCAACGTGATCTGTAGCGTGTCTCATTTGATTGTGTGTTCGTATGAAACTATGTCATTGTATGTATGTTCATATGTTCGAACTACTGTCTGTTCCTTCATAACTTGTAACGGAGATGGTAGACAAGCAGAACAGAGTTAGTGATCGTCATTAGAAGACCTGTACCTCTTTACCTAAGCTTTATCATGTAGAGGAATAGGATTAGCCATCATCATTGGCAGAAGCGATCAAGCTATCGTCATAGAAGACTTGTACGATCATACCTGATCTTCATCATGTAAAACTTCAGAAGAATATACTATTTTTATACCTTGTGTTTTCTACAAGAACCTCACCGAACCATGAGTTTAACACATCGTCGTAAAGATAATACCGACTTCGTAAGTGATCTACAAAACCCCAGACACTCCATTGAAGATGGAAGTGCAATACCAACCGACTTAGCGTATAGATTATCGCTAGTCTAACATTACCTCATAGGGCGCCTTATCATACAAGGCACAAGCCCTAATAATTGGTGGCCAGCGGACCAGAAGAACTCTACAACGTCCTACGAAGAAAAAAACAGAATAATAAATCATGAAGTCAACGACGACGAAAGCAGCAGATTCTTCAACAAGCAAACCTAGTATCATCATTAGTGAGCGACTTCAGAAAACAACAAGATTCGTCAAGCAACTTAGTATCATCGTTAGTGAATAACTTCAAGAAACAAAATACTCGACGTGTCCTTTTCCTACGGCAACGGAAGCTTCGTCTCTCATTAGAATCATTCAAGAAAACATCGTTAGTGAGCGTTTCCGGCACTGCAAGAAACAAACGAACGCGTCTGCAGCATCGGATTTTTAAGGGCTCGAATCATCGAAACAACGCGCACGGGGGAAACTGAAGCCAAACCAGGTCGTCCGCTAAATAGAGAAGGAGGACCAAGGCCGTGTGTCGTTATCGGAACACCGTGACTTCCCACAAAAGCAAGCTAAGTACAATTTTTTATTCATTTGGAGTAAAACTTTGAGTGTTTCCTTTACAGGTAGAATTTCGTTATTCCTGTGGCTGGAGTTACGAGACATTCTTAATCTTACTTTTTTACAGAAATTATCTATATCATTGAGATTTCGCTACTGCGAGTTTTTATCTTTGAGTGTCTGTTTCCAGAAGTTCTACTGAAATATCATAATCATATACTATGTTAATTTTATCATTTTGGGTGATTATTAAATCCCTTACGTAACAAATCATATTAAACAGTGAATATGCGTTTACGCGGTGGACGTCTGTATTTATACAGATGCATGGATAGGGTCGTTAAGCACCGTAGTCATTAGAAAACACACAAAACACAAGTGGAACACCCGTACACATCTATATCAATTAGAGGTAACACTATTTCGGGTCATGACAATAAAGTGCTCCTTTGCAAAGTCCCGATCGCAGTTTTAAGCCTTGAGTTTTTTGAGTTATATAAAATATCGAACCTCAATGACTCAACTTAACTTTAAAAATATGGTGGATTGCAAGGAATAACATGTCTGTAAAAAACTTTCATCAGGGCTAAACGCGCTGACCAGGATCCCTCACTATTTCAAATTTTAGCAAAGAATGAAGTACAAACAGTTAATATTGAATGCAGTAGTGATAACTTGTCTTTATAGTAATCGCTCAGTTCCTAATAGTTCGTCATTCATTGCTTTATACGTAACAGCAACATAATGCTAAAAACACACAATACGTTGCCGATGGTAATAAAGAGAAGGATCCTAATTATTACAAAAGAAATAGAAACAGTAGCCTTTCAGAATCAAACAAGCAAACTCGGTTACTGTGTCACCTAGTCAAGCGGTCAAGGTCAGTCGAAAACTGCCGAAGTGTTCAAAGCATAGCAAATTCCACACAATAAGCGACTCTAGCAGAGTGGGGAAAAGCGATGTTGTTCATATACCAATATCTTTTTGAATTAAAAAGGATTTTTCCTATGAAACACGCGACCGTATAAGTAATCAGAGCAAGGTTTCGTTTTAGTTTTAATACATTAAGTTATAATAAATACTGGTGGATTAAGCCCAACTGTACGCGCCGTAAAAATTAGAATATCTTGTTTTATTTCTTTAATAACACGTAATATCTTGTATTTCCGGACTCACCGTCTGTTGTTCGAACTTCCCTAATGAGAAGTCCGGATAAGCGAGCGCTTACAGATACCTCTATAGTTATAAAAAACATTGATCTGTATGTAGTGTAATTGTAAGATCCATCTAGGGGTATACAAAATATTATCTTACATCCTGCAAAATAAGGGCGTGTTTATCAAAGGAAAATCCTATAAACCTTCAAAAACATAGTAAAATCCGTTTGAACAAAAATGAGACAGTTAATCAAATAATAACTTATATAAAGGAACTATACATTTGTCTCATAAATCATAACATTGTTCAAATGACCCAACAGAATTCTCCCACAACCGCAGTCGTACTTTGCACGCAAAATCTCGAGAAGCATGCACCCTCGAATGTCTTAGTGCGTGTAAAAAAAAAAGACTTTGCTGGGAAATGAAATTTTAATCCTTCCCGACACTCTGAAATATAACGATTTCCGCGAACAAAGCCCTAAAAGTATACATAATCGTGGATACTAGAAGTTATAAATATCGCATTTTTTATTGTTGCTAATTTTTAATCCCGCCCAATCAGTCGTGGATGAATCTCTCTTATATTCTATCTAAAGTAATATCAATAAAGTCATTCAAGCAGAGGTGATTCAGCAGATTTTTTTTTATCTTCTACCTGAATACCAGGAAGTTTCTCCACTAGCGAGTGATCTCTGGGAGAAAACGGATGTCATTGAAAACAAAATACGGTCTAAGGACAAACATAAAGCTATATACGTACCTTCGTGTAGAACCCCAATGAAATTTCAAAATAGAGATAAATGACGAAGTTGAAAAATGTTAGTAATAGGAGCCATTAGGAAATCAAATAAGCCCATATAATTTTTCCCTCAAACGTCATGCCATAAAAGATCGGACTTGGCGTATCTGCGCAGATTACTGTCGCTTAAACAAGGAAACGACTCCCGATAATTTCCAGTGCGATGTACCGACGACATCTTATCTCTGTTAGTTAGAATAATTTTTTTTTCACCTACTTGGACTTACTTAAAAGGCTTTTACCTGATACCATTACCTAAGTGATTGTACCTCATATACCGTTTTCAGCACACTCAGGGGACATTATCAATTTTTACGTATGCCTCCGGCTTACGTTGCACCCCAATTATAATATAGTGTTTGGAGACTTTTTAGGGGATAACCTACATGCCTATATGGATGATCTTGTAATCTTTTCTAATACCTTAGAAGTACATTCACATAAAGTAGAGCTAGTGCTACAGAGACAAAGACAAATAATCTCAGAGTAACATATCTAAATGAGAGTTTTTTTAAAAACCGAAACATGTTTATCTAGGTTTTATGTGTCTGGTCAAGGTCTTAAAAGTAGTCCATGGTAAGGTGTCGGCTATTCATAACTTTCCGGTACTTATTAACGTAAAAGGGGATACAGCACTTTTGCGCTGTAGTGGGTATTACAATCGTAGTAAATATGTAACTCTTCAATCATGACAGCTCCTTTAACAGATCTTACGAAGAAGAGCGTAGATTTATTATGGTCTGAAAAGCATCAACAGGCGTTCGATATCTTAAAAGCGGAATAATGCAGCTTACCTAACTTAAAAATCCCTGATTTAAATAAGGAATTTTTTTTTATTGCAACAGACGCCTCAGACCAAGGGGTAAGAGGGGTATTACTTCAGTCATATGATAAACAGTTCTTCCCTATAGCTTTTTATTCACGTAAACTAAAGCCCTCTGAAAGTAAATATGCAGTAATAGGCAAGGAAGGGCTAGGTATCTTTAACACTAGTACATTTTAAGTTCATAATCTATGGCTATCCTGATAAAGTCCTTACTGAACATGAGTCCTTTACGAGTTTTTCAAAGGCTTTAATCACAGTCCAAAAGGAACTCGGTGACAAATGATCATTCAGGTCTTTGGAGCCAAGTTAAGATATCTACCTGGGAAAGCAATTATCATAGCTGACGCATTATCCCGCAATCCCGCACCATACAGCAAAGAACCATTAATTGGACTAAAAGATATAGAAACATCCGTGCCTATTGTTAAAACCGTATCTAAACAAGAAAATTCCTTAACCCAAGAGATCGCGAGCATTGAATATCTGGGTTGGAGCGCAGAACTGTTACAAACTGAACAAAGCAAGAGTCAACAGACATAACCCAAACAATAAACACTTCGAACGGAAACAGAATCAGCAGCAATAAACACCAAACAATAAACACTTCGAAACGGAAACAGGGTCAGTGGCTAGGCAAAAACAACCTAAACACTTCGAGCAGAAACCCTAAAGCAAAAGTACATTTAAAGTATGTGTATCAAAATAATGTAATCAAAATGTAATATTATATGTAGGTCTGTGACGAGGAAAACCCGAAGAACACAGCAGATGACTAACGACCAGGTAGTAGTAATAATCTTTCTCATACCAATCGTCATAAACTGGTTGCATTCCGTCATCCAGGGTTCCCTCCTTTTTCACAGAAAGCCAAATCACTGTTTTCTGGCCTACAATGCTTACAGATATAAAAAGCACATAACTAATTGTAACACGTGTCATGAAACAAGGGATACACTAAGACACCTGTCAGTTTAGGGGCCTATCCTGTGCCAAATCAATCCTTGAAAGAATATACGTAGAATTATTAACAGAATTACGAGTCTGACAGAGGGAATAAACACTTCTTAGTGTTAATAGTTCCTTGACACGTTATATAGAATTAATAGCACTAAAAACAAACACCGCAATTGAGTGCGTACGAATATTTATGAGTGCTAAATCAGTAAATATGGAATTCAACACATAATAATCTGTGACTCGGGTGGTGTAAATCAATAATAATCTCCTTAACACGTGGTGTGAATTCCTTTCCATTAAGAAAACCAATAATATATTTGATCACCCAGAGTCAATCGGTTTGGTAGAATAACGGATAATTAAATAGGAAGTGTCAATGTCTTACGAGTTACAACTCGTGATATTGGATCCGACCGGATTATAGCGGTTCTCGCGGTTTTAAATACCTTTATCATTTATATCTTGTATCTATAGAATGATGCCGCAAGTAGCCTTATACGGTACGCCGCTAGAACACTTTTCCACAATTCAAGCCAACCATTAATTTATCAAATATATATAAAAAAAATATATAAATAAATATATATATAAAATAAAATAAAATATGGATTACACCCGTGGAGTCATATAATACACTCCGTAAGAAGTCGGAAGGGTTACAAATTATAATAAAAAAGGAATCACGATAATATCAATAAGCAAAAACGTAACCATTAAATATCCAAATATATATGCGTAAAGATTTGAACTCTAACTTAACGCTTTAGTAATGACAAATAAGCTAAAAGTTCAAACACATATCAAAACCTACTGACATATTGTCTGTCCCGGTGATTTATATTCGTAGTCAATGAAAAAAAAAAATTAAATAAATAAATAAATAAATAAAATAATAATAAATAAAATAAATAAAATAAAATAAAAGAGATTTTAAAGTCAGGAAGTCTAGAAGTGAAAATGTTATCTATGGAATAATCCTATATGAATCTTATACAGGGCTAATAATATATATAGAATTTGTATGGAAACCTTTTTCATATAGTTTGAATAAGGAATATTTATTTAACATAATGCCAACATGAAACTAATATATTGTTCAATTTGGTACTGTGTTTTTTTTCAGACATTCTTCTCATGCGGGTGAGAATTAAAACACTAAAATATCATTTGAAAATACTAAAGTCGTATCTCTTACAGCAAGTAACGTAACTCTTAGCTGGCTGAGAGCAATCTCCTGCAAGTGACGACGTCATCATTGCCGTATCAGCATTTGTTCCTTTTAACCTCAATAATCTGCTTACACAGGCTTCATCTGTGTGTCGTCTCTGCTTGCAAAAGCAGATTGACTGGAGAAAGGAATGCTTAGTTCATGAACTTCACATGTGGTTCATAGGTCACATGACAGGCCACATAACATATTCTTATCCGTGTGTGTAATGCAATTAGTTAAGGACTTGCAATCATTTTAAAATTAATGAACAAAATAAGCAAATAGAATTTCTATAACAACAAAATGAATTAATTTTTTTTTTTCTGAACCTCATAGACATTTAGAAGTATCAAGATATGTATATATGAAATATTTACTTGCAACATTAGCCTATTACAATTCAAGTAAAACATTCATGGGAAAATGTCACATTTCTTGGAAAACCCAAGTTTATATAGAAATTATTGTTACATAGTGGGTTTTTCGTTGCATCTCCTACCTATTAATAATGTTTTAATAGTTAACCTCAGAAGATGCGCACGAGAAAATTGAATATGAAACTTTTGTTAGGGCACATAGAATCATGATTAATCTTCTCTTTGACTCTTATGTTGCCTGGCAATCTTACAATTAGCTCCGTTTTCCACTTCTTTGTCTAGTAACTTACTACCAGTAATATCGAATTTTCTTTGAGATTCGTAATGATATCTATTTATTTTTTATAATTATGGATATTTTTACAAGTCATCATAGACCTGGATAGTTCACTCATTGTTAATGCCATGGAAATAAAAAAAGTTTGTACAGCGGACTCTTTTGAATTCCGAAATATCAGCGAATTCATGTGGGTTAAGTCTGGTCTAAATGGCTCTCTCCCCTCCCCTTTATTTGGATGTCGTCTGAATTTACTTTGCCCTTGTGACAAGTATAATTTCACTTGCAGGCTGATTAATGGAACCTGGTTACAGTATCCTGCAGTACGAGAGTTTCACATCGCAACTTCAAAAAAAAAAAATCGTTCGTCGCAGCGGACGACTACAGTCAAGTAACAACCGCCTACAATGTGAAAGGAATTTCATGGACTTCTTCGACCGACACCGTATCTCGTCGTTAATCTCGTTTTAATGCGGAACGCTCCAGCGGCTGTCGGAATTCGACTACAAAAAGGGACATACTTCCGACAATTACGACCCGAAGGATATTCAACTCTACTTTGCTGGCGAAGGACTCGTGCTGGGGATGATTTTTTTTTCATCGCGAACGGAATCGTGTAGCTTAGGATGCAGAGAATAAGTATGAGCGCAAAATAGAACGTTGGACCCGCCCAGGCAAATTTTCCCCTTGTTTTAACCATTGAAAAAGGCCGTTTCAATTGGCTAAAGGTGGTTGTCTGGAACTGTGTAATGGACGAAAAGTGGTTCGAAAGCTAGTTAAATGTGAAGTAGTATAACCTCGGTCATGTATCCTATATATATAAATGATCATAATAACAGAATCGAAATATATTTTTTTTGCGTGTACGCACTAGGAATCTATATATAATTGATCATAAATAACAGAGTCGAAATATATCTTTGCGTGTACGCAATAGGAATCTCTTATATAAATGATCATAAATAACGGAATCGAAATATATCTTTGCGTGTACGCAATAGGAATCTATTATATAAATGATCATACATAACAGAATCTAAATATATCTTTGCGTGTACGCAATAGGAATCTATTTAAAGTGCACATATATTAATCATAATTATATGAATCCATATACCAATGTATAAACAAATCAGGTAGCCTATAATCAATCCGTTACCTTTTTTCTTACCAATATCTGCAGTTATTTATGAGTTAGTATATGAATTAATGAATCAGATATATAACATTTAGCATAAAAATCAACGAATCAATCAGCATAAACATTAATAATGTTATCAATTCATATATGAACATTTTTATCAGTTAAAATATGATTTTTATCATGTTAATCTTCATTCTATGCAATTATCAGAGTACATTAGTATTTTCTGTAGCATAAGTATCTTAAAGAGATGAAGTGAAAAACTGTATCATTATATATCACGTGATCACTATTATTTACCAATATCATTGTTTTATATTTTATTACTTGAATCAATTCATGTACACCATGAATTTTTATTTACTTATATATATATATATATATATATATATATATATATATATATATATATATATATATTCACATAGTGTCTGTATCACACTCCTATAAGTCAGATGCAAGTCAAGTTTGAGTAATATTCAGTAGTTGGTTTTTGGTAGCTGACCGAGCTAATGTAAGTGTTTACATAATAAAAATATGGAATGTTAGTCCATATATATAAGAGTCTAAAACTAAAGAGGTCAACCAGATTGCTTGCAGGAATGTGATCAGACTAGAGACGCTAAAGATGACGTATACAATGAAAGTAGGCTAAGATAACATGCCGTCACCTGTAGTCATTCAATTGTTTATAAACATTAGTCCAAGCTCCCTGCTTGAGACAACTACCGCCTACGTGATCTGTAGCGTGTCTCATTTGATTGTGTGTTCGTATGAAACTATGTCATTGTATGTATGTTCATATGTTCGAACTACTGTCTGTTCCTTCATAACTTGTAACGGAGATGGTAGACAAGCAGAACAGAGTTAGTGATCGTCATTAGAAGACCTGTACCTCTTTACCTAAGCTTTATCATGTAGAGGAATAGGATTAGCCATCATCATTGGCAGAAGCGATCAAGCTATCGTCATAGAAGACTTGTACGATCATACCTGATCTTCATCATGTAAAACTTCAGAAGAATATACTATTTTTATACCTTGTGTTTTCTACAAGAACCTCACCGAACCATGAGTTTAACACATCGTCGTAAAGATAATACCGACTTCGTAAGTGATCTACAAAACCCCAGACACTCCATTGAAGATGGAAGTGCAATACCAACCGACTTAGCGTATAGATTATCGCTAGTCTAACATTACCTCATAGGGCGCCTTATCATACAAGGCACAAGCCCTAATACATAGTTGTAATGATAAACAAATCAGACTAATAATAAATAAATTCCCACGTTATAGTCATGCTCGTTCTTACTAAATGTAATTTTCTTCCAATGAGCAATATCAAAAAGTAACGAAAGGAATACCAAAATATGTGAAAGACCCCATAGATTCTAGAAATATACCATTAAAACAAGATATTCAAGGAAACTGCAAGGAAATGGGGCTACTGCGAAAATCAATTTAGGTCAGAAAGGGAAGGCCTCCAAAACAAAATAAAGATGATAATGGCCCAACAAATTATAGAAATGATTTAACTTCGAATAACAAGAGACTTTTCCATTCTAGATTTTGCCGAATTATCAGCGGAAATTTGGATAACTTAGTTAAAATTGGCCGATAATGTTTAAAAAGATTTTTGCAACATTTATAAACATTGTATAAGATCGGGGAGCCGTGACATATACTGCGTTGAGCTAGACAACGTTACAGGTTTGTTTTGCTCTCAACAGATGGCGCTCAGCCTGTCTCTTCAGTAAACAGATCGCGGAAGATGGTGAGTGAAACCCAAACGCCGTAATTTGAAAGAAAAAATTAATCATATTTAAAGATACCTGCGACTTTTAGTTATTAAATTGTTAATATTTAGTTTATCTAGGATGTATGTTGCTATATAAATGTTTTGTGAGACGAAGGTTGCAATAGATATTCAACGATATATTTCGGCGTTCGTCTGATGTGCATGGGCTTCCTAAATACTGTTCCATACTGGGCCCTCGTAAATATCGGAGGATATGTTCTTGTTAGTTGGTGGGCGATGTTGTGCATCTGTACCTATTTCAAGGGTTTTATTTTAATTTTTCCGTATTTATCCGTAAATTTTGTGACGGTTTTTGGTCGAACTCGTAAAGCAGAATGTGCATAGGGTGGTGGTTGACGGATTGCATTTAGTAGTTCGGATGGAACCCATTTACATCTAGGCCGGCTAAATGCTAGTATAGGTTAATATCTATAGATTAGTACTACTCTGGTCCGCGTTTAGTCTGTTTCACAGAAATAGGCATACACGGTAGGCTGGTATTCTGTGGCTAGTATTTAGGCTACCTAGGTAGTACTCGGTTGACCGTTGTTAGCTTCGTCTGCATGGTTATTCAGTTCAACTTTTGTTTTTGATGGTGTCTGCACAACGTGAAGTAGGCATTTTAGGGGGGACACAGATGTATGTTGGCTAGGCTTACGATATTTTCGTCACCTGACCACATTGTCTTTGTGTAGGGCTGTTATAACCTTTTTGGTCTATGCCCCCCCTCCTTCCCCTTCCCCAATGGTTTTTTCCGGAGTGAATGCACATCACACACAAGATCTTTGACTTGGGTAACCCTTATGTTTAGCTTGCCAATGTAGGGGGAAACACCAGCGACTACCAACCCTTATCACGGTGGACAGGTCTTATTCACTTGATATTTAAAAGGTGAAACAAGAATACAATACAACTCCAAGCATATCATTCAAAAGATTGAAGTTTCGTCAACATAATGTGATATATGAAAGTCCCATACGAACTTAAATAAGCATGTGACGCTCTTCGTAAAATATGTTTTCAAGGTTAGAAACGCTGGATTGTAGGGTAAAATATCACAGCAGGCCAAGCAGGCCACCTACAATCAACGCTAGCCACCCTCCGAAAAAGTACATTAGGGTAGAATATCACGACAGGCCAACCCTCATCACGGTAGACGGGTCTTATTCACTCGATATTTAATTGGTGAAACATGAATACAATTGCAACTCTAAGCATACCATTTAAAAGACTGAAGTTTCGTCAACATATTGTGATATATGAAAGCCCCATACGAACTAAAATAAGCATGTGAGCTCTTCGTAAAATATGTTTTCAAGGCAGTTTTGAAATCCAATATGGCGGCTACGTTTTGCATGGACGGTTCTCATCAGTGACGGCCACCATCTTTCCCCAGCCTTCCCAGCACTCATTTGAACAATGTTAGCGTATGTATGTAATGTTTATTGATCTTACTCAAGATTGCAGTTGTAATCAGCACAATAAAACAACATTTTGTTGCCTATATTAGTGAAAGTATGAAACTTGTTATTCCCGGGGTTATGGTTGGAACTGAATTCATTCTTACCTTGTAATCGGCGGTTTTTATCCTTACTGCCATCACAACTGAAACTCCACAGTGCTTATTTGATTGTTATTATACACATTTTGGTCTCAGTTCACTCCACATTGCACTTTAAAAACCCGTTGCTGTTCCTGGTTTCTAAGCGCGCGCCATAAAACACAATTACGAACAGCAGACGACGAAACTGCAAAAGTTTTATTCCCTAAACTGTTTACTTTACTCGTTATTTAGTTTAAATTTACTTTATTTAAAAAAACTTTTGATTTAATTCATGTATATTATCCCTTTTTTGCAACCAAATTACCCCGAAAACCCTTACAGATATTTCTAAAGTAGATAAAATCAAATGTTTTTCTAACGTTTTCATACATCTGGCTGCCGAAAACCATAGAGGAACGAATACGGAAAAGTGCAGAGGAACGACTACGTTTTTTTTTTTTTTTTTTTTTTTTTTTTTTTGCTTTTTGTTTTGCTAGTACATTTCATTGATTTCAGTCGTTATTAGTATTTTTGAATTTCTTTAATAATCGTATGCCAGAAATAAATGTAACCTTTATGCTTGCATGCTAAGAATGGTTCAAAATCATCGTTGCCACATTAGTGGAGGCTTCACACATACGCCGTTCCTATTATTATAAACTGTTTCCATGAATTCTAGTTGTCATAGTAATGCAATAATGATAAAATTGCTTTAATATTTAGTATATATACTTCCAATACATAGCCTAATTTCACCAATTTCAACGTTTTGTGTGTAGTCTTATACCCAGTTTGGAGGGTCAACACATACCGAATGGCAACACAGAGAGAGAGAGAAAGGAAGGCGGAGGAAGGAACGGAGAAGAAAAGGGATGGCGGTGGAGGGGGGGGGCGGGGGTGGGCGGGGGACGAGGGTAGGTGGAGCTTTATACACGTGTTCGTATCCATTTCTGCATAATGGAGTTTTTGTCTCTTGGTACAAGGACAAGTGTCGTTATTCTTTACGATTAGTGATTTACGATACCCTTATAAATTACGGCACTGGGTGTAATGCACTATAGCAAAATCTCGTTCTGTTACGAGTGTTCGTTACAGAAATAGGTATTGCCCAAAAACGTGCTTGCACTGTCTCTGAAACCCATAGGGTAGAACATCACAGCAGGCCAAGCAGGCCACCTACAATCAATGCAAGCCACCCTCCGAAAAAGTACATTATAACGCGTCCTGACACCCGAGATGGGCATCAGTCGCGACTTGTTGTTGGTGAGAAACGGAGCTAAAGACCTCTACTCTCCTTTCGAAGTAAGTATTTTCTCCAAAGTTAGAAATTAAGGCCAAATTTTAAGATTTAAACAGAGGGTACTGAAAACGGTCTCAAACGTAGTGCAAATCTCACCAAAACGCGTTCAACATTTTTTACTTACAACTCGAGGTATTTAGAAGATTGACGCCATCTCGATGTTTAACGGAGTAGCTTGTGTCAATAAACTAACCATTTCCTGTGATAAAATCCGCACACCACTTGTACCCACAGACGCGGAGCAGCATTTATCACAACAATCGAAACACGATTTCTCATTAACAACAAGCCAGGCGAAAATAGCTGTTTGGGTAGAAGATGACGAGAAGCGTGCTCTTGGCTAATTTTTAAGTAAGTAGTAAAACATGAATATTTTACATATTTATGATGATTAATTTGAAAATATTCGTTATTGAAAAAGTAACTCGACTCTGACTCAAATTTAAGTAATTATTTTTCTGAATTAGAACGTTCTTTCAAGTTCTGTATTATGACGTCACGACTTCTTGACTTTCGTACCTATTGTAAATAATTGCTATACTCAACTGTCATTGCAGAACAGTTTACCAGTTATTCATGCAGATTGTTTATCAGCTATACATGTAATTGTTATAATCGTAATGCGCATATATATCTTTATTATTTACTTTTTGATATATGAAAGATGTTTTACTGCTGGATTATCGCCGTAGTGTGACGCAATCGTTTTCGGTCCATGGGCCTCTGTCTGTTTTCGCACCATAAGAAATTATGGGGCCGAATTTGCAATGACCAGAAAGTCGTTAAAAGAGGAAAGTTAGCATTGAGGGGCATATTTTTTGACTGAGAAAAATACAAATTTATTCAATAGCTAGCTTGTAAAAAATACTTGGTTATAAAAACTTGATTGACAACTAAGCAGCATGTCTACTATGGGTTTCAGAGACAGTGCAAGCACGTTTTTGGGCAATACCTATTTCTGTAACGAACACTCTTAACAGAACGAGATTTTGCATAGTGCATTACACCCAGTGCCTTAATTTATAAGGGTATCGTGAATCACTAATCGTAAAGAATAACGACACTTGTCCTTGTACCAAGAGACAAAAACTCCATTATGCAGAAATGGATACGAACACGCGTATAAAGCTCCACCTACCCTCTCCCCAACCCCTGCCCCTCCCCCCCCCCACCTCCACCCGCATCCTTTTCTTCTTCGTTCCTGCTTTCCTCTCTCTCTCTCTCTCTCTGTTGCCATTCGGTATGTGTTGACCCTCCAAACTGGGTATAAGACTACACACAAAACGTTGAAATTGGGTGAAATTAGGCTATGTATTGGAAGTATAATATACATAAATATTAAAGCAATTTTATCATTATTGCATTACTATGACAACTAGAATTCATGGAAACAGTTTATAACCTGTTAAGCGTCACCCACGTAATAATACGTTTTACCGCGATCTACTCGGTAGCGCCTTCAACGGGATATTACGTTCAAGACTTTAACTGTGCTTGTCAAGCCGTCAGCCCCGTAATAATAACGTTTACTCGTATAGAAAGTGTAGGAACATCATTTGGTAACACTCTCAGCACATGGGAAAACTTATTTCCAGCCTGGCAACTCTTTCCTGGTGGTCGCTTATGCTAGAAAACTGCCTGTCCCTGTTGGTTTTCTTTCAATACGCTTCGGGCGTTTATCGAGACAAATTGGATTTCGCGGTCTCACAATGAATGTCCCAAAGAG
Organism: Macrobrachium nipponense; assembly: GCF_015104395.2. Lineage (NCBI taxonomy): Eukaryota > Metazoa > Arthropoda > Malacostraca > Decapoda > Palaemonidae > Macrobrachium > Macrobrachium nipponense. The sequence continues at coordinate 19,753,052 of NC_061092.1, forward strand.
GAGGCATATTCTTCAGGTGAGATCAATCAAATACTAGATGAGGAGTATGATATTGATAACCTATTTGATGATGAGAGCTCTAGTTCTGAATCCTCCAGTGATGATACAAACTTTTCTTCCAATTGCGGGAGTGAAGATGACTTTTCTTTGCGAGTGACTGGACTCCGAGAGAGAGAGAGAGAGAGAGAGAGAGAATTTCCTACAGTTAATTACAGTATGAATAACAAGCATAAAAATCAATATTAACTTTGAAAAACTATCATCAGCTATGATCGCTGATTACAAAAAAAGCGTGACGGCTACGTTAGCAGCGAGCTCATCAGGGGCGGACGCTTAACAGGATAATAATGGAACGGCGTATGTGTGAAGCCTCCACTAATGTGGCAACGATGATTTTGCCATTCTTAGCATGCAAACATTAAAGGTTACATTTATTTCTGGCATATGATTATTAAAGAAATTCAAAATACTAATAAAGACTGAAATCAATGAAAAGTGCTAGCAAAAACAAAAAAGCAAAAAAAAAAAACTTATTCGTTCCTCTATGGTTTTCGGCAGCCAGATGTATGAAAACGTTAGAAACATTTGATTTTATCTACAGTAATACTTTGGGTTACGAACCGATTAGTATACGAATTTTTTAACTTACGAAAGTGAGCCCTCATTCTGGAATACGAATTTCGCTTGGAATACGTAATGGCGAATTTCCATCATGGGAGGCCGCCTGATTTGTTTACATCGGATGAGCGTGGGATCTGCGAACGCATTTTTTTCGGCCAAAACTTAACGCCTGCTTTGTTTACATCGGATGAGCGTGGGATCTGCGAATGCATTTTTTTGGCCAAAACTTAACGAGGGTCACGTGACTTCCTCCTACGCATCCCTTGACCCTTTTTAAACCATAACTCTTTCAATATCTCGCTGGCGGTAAGATTGAACGCATCTGTCCGTGATACGCTCTCCAAATTTGCTTAGTGATTTGCGCACGTGTTTGTGTTTCCGTGATAGTGCTTATATTACTATTACCCAAATACTAAAGACAATGGCTCCCAAGATGACGAAGGCAAGCAGCAAGAAGGAAAGCATAAGAAAGAAGGAGATGATTACAGTCGAAGAAATGAAGAAGGAAATTATCCAAATGCAATGATAAAGGCGAGTGCGGTGAAGACATTGCAGCATTCTTCAAGCGGTCGCAATCAACGATCTGCACTATTTTGAAGAAAAATGAAGAAATTAAAAGCCAGTAAAGCATCAAAAGGTGTCACAGTTATTGACGAAACAACGGCCTTATATCTCGACGATGTAGAAAAATGTGCTCATAGAAAAATATTTTTCAAAATTGTGAAAGGACAAACATAGTGTTGCGTAAGCGTAAAATTAGTGATCGTAGTGAACGGTGCTCTCTAGAGAAAGAACCAGAAAGTCTTCCAGAAGTGTTCACGGAGGGAGATTTCCCCCCCAAGCCTAACCCTCTCCTCCACACCCTTCCCCTCCTCCCGGTCTCCGTCAAGCCAGCAGCCACACTCGCCAAAGGTAAAGTTCAGGTTTGTTTTACTGTGTATGCATATTAAAATCTAGTGTTTATATTTAATTTCATTCTTCAATTTTATAATTTTATGTAATTCCTACACGAATTTTCAACCTTAGTGAACAAAAATAAATGGAAAAATATGAATTGAAATGGTTATTCATGGTCGGATGGAACGCATTATTTGCTTTTTATAACATTCCAGGTTCTGGAACGGATTAAATTCGTAACCCAAGGTATTACTGTACTTTAGAAATATCTGTAAATTTTCGGGGTAATTTGGTTGCAAAAAAGGGATAATATACATGAATAAATAAACAAAATTTTTAAATAACAAAGTAAATTTAAACTAAATAACGAGTAAAGTAAACAGTTTAGGGAATAAAACTTTGCAGTTTCGTCGTCTGTCGTCGTCTCTTTTGCTGTTTGTAATTGTGTTTATGGCGCGCGCGCGTTAGAAACCAGGAACAGCAACGGGTTTAAAGTGCAATGTGGAGTGAACTGAGACCAAAATGTGTATAATAACAATCAAATAAGCACTGTGGAGTTTCAGTTGTGATGGCAGTAAGGATAAAAACCGCCGATTACAAGGTAAGAATGAATTCAGTTCCAACCATAACCCCGGGAATAACAAGTTTCATACTTTCACTAATATAGGCAACAAAATGTTTTATAAATTGTGCTGATTACAACTGCAATCTTGAGTTAAGATCAATAAACAGTTACATATATACGCTAACATTGTTCAAATGAGTGCTGGGAAGGCTGGGGCCGGAAAGATGGTGGCGCGTCACTGATGAGAACCGTCCATGAAAAACGTAGCCGCCATATTGGATTTCAAAACTGCCTTGAAAACATATTTTACGAAGAGCTCACATGCTTATTTTAGTTCGTATAGGGCTTTCATATATCACAATATGTTGACGAAACTTCAGTCTTTTAAATGGTATGCTTAGAGTTGCAATTGTATTCATGGAGCGCCTGCAGATTCGTGTGCCCAGAGTACTTTCTGCCCGAGCATCGGCGGATGAATACAAACAAGATGGCGGCCGATTGGTTTGGCGCTAGTTTTGAAAACATGTGTAGTGTTGGAAAACCCGAAAACCTAAAAAAACGGTAATGGGGGATGGGGGACCCTATGGGAACCGGGGTGGGTGGGGGTGGGGGAAGAACACACGAGTTTTGGTTAAAAGTAAATGAAAACAGTAAGGGGGGACCGATTGGGAAACCGGGGTTTTTTGGGTGGGGAGAGAGGCAGACGACGAAAATGAAAAAGGAAAACCACGAAACCCTGGCAGACGGAACACGTGGCCAACTAAACTGTAGGAGCTCCTGTTCCAACTAAACTGTAGGAGCTCCTGTTCCAACTAAAACGGTAGGAGCTCCTGTTCCAATAAAACTAAACTGTAGGAGCTCCTGTTCCAACTAAACTGTAGGAGCTCCTGTTCCAACAAAACTGTAGGAGCTCCGGTGCTCGTAACCAACGAACCAACCTAACCAAACTTAGGCCGCGTTGCCCTTTACCTGGCCGGGGGGCTTCGCCCCCCTGGACCCCCCAGTATAGTATATTAAGTGATTGCTACCTAACCAAAGGAACCAACCTAAGTTACCTAACCATAGTTAGTGTCCACGTCCTTACCTGGCCGGGGGGCTTCGCCCCCCTGGACCCCCCAGTATAGTATATTAACAGTGATTGCTACCTAACCAATGGAACCTACCTAACCAAACTAAGTCTGCATGTCCTTACCTGGCCGGGGGGCGGGGGCTTCGCCCCCTGACCCCCCTGTGTAGTAAGTTACCAATTGATAAATATCTAACCAATATAATTTGTCCATACATATGGATGACACCCGTATATCCTTACTGATAACTAAACAAAATGAATATTTCCAAGAATACATTGGTTAAAGTCACGGCCACGTTGTTTGCTCGAACACATGGACTGCGTTCGAACACGTGACTTCTAGCGGACGTGAATGTTCGGATGTGTTGAGCGTGCCTGACTTCGGCATAGCGGAAATAACAATGGCGTGCTTAATTTGGACAAAATAATTAAAATAACGCATTTACATTGATAACGGCTGTGGTTACATAGAAAAAAAACGAACGTACCTAACTAAAAATGACACTAACGAAACGAACCCACCTAAGCCGAGTTAGAACGGGTGGACTAACACTTTCGTTGGCCTACTTAGAAAAAAAATACAGATAATTGAATCGAGCAAGGTCGTATGATCTGAAAAAAAAAAAAAAAAAAAAAGTATAAAACCGGACTTACCTTTGTTGGGTTGCAAATCGGGGAGTCGAAATCGGAAATCGGCAGACAAGTCGGACGGGTAGAACTAAAGCTGGAAATCGGAATCGTCAGACAATTCGGACGGTCGAATGTTCGCATGCTTGATCAGGGCGAATGTGCCTTCATCACACTTATTACACTGACCGCTGAAATCGCCAATAAGGCCACTTTTCATTAAAAATATTAACAATGACCTTTCGTCATTACATAATAGCATCAAATCAAGGAAAGGGACCGGATTGAGCGCAGCAAACTCTTCGTGAGTGGGATAGCGCGAGGTCGCGGGAGGGCAGGAGGACGAAGCCATGTTCGGGAAGGACACCAAGAAGCGACTGGGAAGGTCGCATGGCTTCTTGGGTCGGCCTTGGGGTCGCGCATCGGGGCACACGAGGTCGTCACTGTTTTTTTTCGGGTCAGCTGTTTCGGATGGAACTATTTACCTTGGCGGAGGGATTGTCGGCCCGGACAGAAGGGGTTACGAGGCCTGCCCAACGAATATGCAGACTACCCGTATTCATGTTTCACCAATTAAATATAGAGTGAATAAGACCCGTCTACCGTGATGAGGGTTGGCCTGTTGTGATGTTTCCCCCTAGTAGACATGCTGCTTAGTTGTCAATCAAGTTTTTATAACCAAGTATTTTTTACAAGCTAGCTATTGAATCGCTTCTAACAATTACATGTATAGCTGATAACAATCTGCATGAATAACTGGTAAACTGTTCTGCAATGACAGTTGAGTATAGCAATTATTTACTATAGGTACGAAAGTCAAGATGTCGTGACGTCATAATACAGAACTTAAAAGAACGTTCTAATTCAGAAAAATAATTACTTAAATTTGAGTCAGAGTCGAGTTACTTTTTCAATAACGAATATTTTCAAATTAATCATCATAAATATGTAAAATATTGATGTTTTACTACTTATTTAAAAATTAGCTAAGAGCACGCTTCTCGTCATCTTCTAACCAAAACAGCTGTTTACTCCTGGCTTGTTGTTGGTGAGAAATCGTGTTTCGATTGTTGTGATAAAAGTGCTCCAGCGTCTGTGGGTACAAGTGGTGTGTGCGGATTATCACAGGAAATGGGAAAGTTTGTGACACAAGCGACTCCGTAAACATCGAGATGGCGTCAATCTTCGAAACATTTTTAGTTGTAAGTAAAAATTTCTAAAGCGTTTTGGTGAGATTTCCACTGCCGTGGGGGTGCCATTTCAGTACCTCTGTTTAAATCTTAAAATTTGGCCTTAATTTCTAACTTTGGAAAGAAAGTACTTACTTCGAAAGGAGAGTAGAGGTCTTTAGCTCCGTTTCTCACCAACAACAAGTCACGACTGATGCCCATCTTGGGCTGTCAGGACGCGTTATAATGTACTTTTTTCGGAGGGTGGCTAGGTGTTGATTGTAGGTGGCCTGCTTGGCCTGCTGTGATGTTTTTACCCATATATCTTTATTATTTATTTCTTTTTGGATATATGAAGATGTTTTACTGCTGGATTATCGTTTTCTGTCCATGGGCCTCTGTCTGTTTTCGCACCATAAGAAATTATGGGGCCGAATTTGCAATGACCAGAAAGTCGTTTTTAAAAGAGCCGGAAAGTTAGCATTGAGGGGCATATGTTCTTGACTGAGAAAAATACAAATTTATTCAATAGCTAGCTTGTAAAAAAATACTTGGTTATAAAAACTTGATTGACGACTAAGCAGCATGTCTACTATGGGTTTCAGAGACAGTGCAAGCACGTTTTTGGGCAATACCTATTTCTGTAACGAACACTCTTAACAGAACGAGATTTTGCTATAGTGCATTACACCCAGTGCCGTAATTTATAAGGGTATCGTGAATCACTAATCGTAAAGAATAACGACACTTGTCCTTGTACCAAGAGACAAAAAACTCCATTATGCAGAAATGGATACGAACGCGTATAAAGCTCCACCTACCCCCCCCCCCCCCTCCACCGCCATCCCTTTTCTTCTTCGTTCCTCCGCGTTCCTCTCTCTCTCTCTCTCTCTCTCTCTCTCTCTCTCTCTCTCTCTCTCTCTCTCTCTCTCTCTCTCTCTCTCTCATATATTACCCTCCAAACTGGGTATAAGACTACACACAAAACGAAATTGGTGAAATTAGCCTATGTATTGGAAGTATATATACATAAATATTAAAGCAATTTTATCATTATTGCATTACTATGACAACTAGAATTCATGGAAATAGTTTATAATAATGGAACGGCGTATGTGTGAAGCCTCCACTAATGTGGCAGCGATGATTTTGCCATTCTTAGCATGCAAACATTAAAGGTTACGTTTATTTCTCGGCATACGATTATTAAAGAAACAATTCAAAATACTAATATGGACTGAAATCAATGAAAAGTGCTAGCAAAAACAAAAAAGCAAACAAAAAAAAACTATATAATTCACTTTTCAGTAGTCGTTCCTCTATGCACTTTTCCGTATTCGTTCCTCTATGGTTTTCGGCAGCCAGATGTACGAAAACGTTAGAAACATTTGATTGTATCTACTTTAGAAATCTGTAATTTTTCGGGGTAATTTTGGTTGCAAAAAAGGGATAATATACATGGATTAAATCAAAATTTTTAAATAACAAAGTAAATTTAAACTAAATAATGAGTAAAGTAAACAGTTTAGGGAATAAAACTTTGCAGTTTCGTCGTCTGTCGTCGTCTGCTGTTCATAACTGTGTTAGGCTATGCGCGCCCTTAGAAACCAGAAACAGCAACGGGTTTTAAAGTGCAATGTGGAGTGAACTGAGACCAAAATGTGAATAATAACAATCAAATAAGCACTGTGGAGTTTCAGTTGTGATGGCAGTAAGGATAAAAACCACCGATTACAAGGTAAGAATGAATTCAGTTCAAACCATAACCCCGGGAATAACAAGTTTCATACTTTCACTAATATAGGCAACAAAATGTTTTATAAATTGTGCTGATTACAACTGCAATCTTGAGTAAGATCAATAAACGTTACATATATACGCTAACATTGTTCAAATGAGTGCTGGGAAGGCTGGGGAAAGATGGTGGCCATCACTGATCAGAACCTTCCATGAAAAACGTAGCCGCCATATTGGATTTCAAAACTGCCTTGAAAACATATTTTACGAAGAGCTCACATGCTTATTTTAGTTCGTGTGGGGCTTTCATATATCACATTATGTTGACGAAACTTCAGTTTTGTTCATGAAACTTACCTGGCAGATATATATATAGCTGTATTCTCCGAAGTCCGACAGAATTTCAAAATTCGCGGCACACGCAGTGGGCGGCCAGGTGGTAGTACCCATTCCGCCGCTGGAGGCGGATATCAGGAAACTATTCCCATTTTCTATTCATATTTTTTCTGTCGCCGGTCGGTAAAGTTTAAACAACTGTTACAGACCTCCGCCTAGGATTTTGAAACTTCATTAGCCGCTTAAGTATCCTAATTATTCTTTCGATTATTGACTTGGATTTGTGGCTAGGCATACGCTATCGTAAATGTGTGCTTTTAACTTTGAAGGGTTGGTCGCTTGAGGCGCGTTCCTTTTCTTTAGCCTAGAAGTTATGGAACTAACTTTGATAGGTTAGGTCAGGTGGTGGTTTTTAGCTTCGTTGCCCTCAGAAGTATGGTCATATGGTCTAGTCACATTGTGGTCACGCCCCCGTGACAGATCATCTAGAGCGCACCAGCATTAACAGGTCTCTACCTCGCTGGCAACTCTAGTAACGCAGAAGCAGACTTTGGTGACAGTAATCACGAAGTCGGCTATGCTAACAGGTGAGGAACCAAGATGTATATCATCGACTTAATTTAGTTTCCCAAAAATCCTATTCTGTCTTTCCCTCCCTAACCATCCGAAGGTGGGATTCAGCTATATATATATATCTGTCAGGTAAGTTTCATGAACAAAATGTTATTGTTATAATACAATTAAGTGTGTTCATACTTACCTGGCAGATATATATAATTAAAGTGCCCACCCACCTCCCCTCAGGAGACAGTGGCATTGATAAAATATGAATAGAAAATGGGAATAGTTCCTGACATCCGCCTCCCAGCGGCGGGAATGGGTACTACCACCTGGCCGCCCACTGCGTGTGCCGCGAATTTTGAAATTCTGTCGGACTTCGGAGAATACAGCTATATATATATCTGCCAGGTAAGTATGAACAAACTTAATTGTATTATAACAATAACATCTTTTAAATGGTATGCTTAGAGTTGCAATTGTATTCTTGTTTCACCAATTAAATATCGAGTGAATAAGACCCGTCCACCGTGATGAGGGTTGGCCTGCCGTGGTGATCTACCCTATGCTCCTCAATGCTAACTTTCCTTCTAACGACTTTCTGGTCATTGCAAATTCGGCCCCATTAATTTCTTACGTGCGAAAACAGACAAGAGGCTCAGGGAGCGAATGCGATTGTCACACTACGGCAGTAATCCGTTAGTAATACATCTTCATAGGTATATCTAAAAAGTAAATAATAGATATATATGCGCATTATGATAATAACATGAATAGCTGATAGGATAACCAATCATGGACGATCCACCATCATCACGCTGGCCGGGTCTTATTCACTCGGTATTTAATTGGTGAAACAAGAATACAATTACAACTTAAGCATACCATTCAAAAGATTGAAGTTTCGTCAACGTAATGTGATATATGAAAGCCCCAAACAAACTAAAATAAGCATGTGACACTTCATAAAATGTTTTCAAGGCAGTTTTGAAATCCAATATTGCAGCTATCGTGTGGCTAGCAGGTCCAATCACGGACTGTCCACCATCTTTCCCAGCACTCGTTTGAACAATGTTAGCGTATATATGTAACATTTATTGATCTTACTCAAGATTGCAGCTGTAATCAGCACAATAAAACATTTTATTGATTTTGTTGCCTATATTAGTGAAAGTACGAGAAACTTGTTATTCCCGGGGTCATGGTTTGAACTGAATTTATTTTTAACTTGTAATCGGTGGTTTTATCCTTACTGCCATCACAACTGAAACTCCACAGTGCTTATTTGATTGTAATTATACACATTATTGGTCTTATTCCACCCCAAGTTGCACTCGAACCACGTTGCTATTCCTGGTTCCTAAGCGCTCACTCCACAAAAACAGTTACGAGCAGCAGACGATGACCCTGTTTATGATGTGCAAAGGTATAGGGTAGAACACCACGGCAGGCCAACCCTCATCACGGTGGACGGGTCTTATTCACTCGATATTTAATTGGTGAAACAAGAATACAATTGCAACTCTAAGCATACCATTTAAAAGACTGAAGTTTCGTCAACATAATGTGATATATGAAAGCCCCATACGAGCTAAAATAAGCATGTGAGCTCTTCGTAAAATATGTTTTCAAGGCAGTTTTGAAATCCAATATGGCGGCTACGTTTTGCATGGACGGATCTCATCAGTGACGGCCACCATCTTTCCCCAGCCTTCCCAGCACTCATTTGAACAATGTTAGCGTATATATGTAACGTTTATTGATCTTACTCAAGATTGTAAGTGGTGTGCGGATTTATCACAGGAAATGGTTAGTTTATTGGCACAAGCTACTCCGTAAACATCGAGATGGCGTCAATCTTCCAAATACCTCGAGTTGTAAGTAAAAATGTTGAACGCGTTTTGGTGAGATTTGCACTACGTTTGAGACCGTTTTCAGTACCCTCTGTTTAAATCTTAAAATTTGGCCTTAATTTCTAACTTTGGAGAAAATACTTACTTCGAAAGGAGAGTAGAGGTCTTTAGCTCCATTTCTCACCAACAAGAAGTCGCGACTGATGCCCATCTCGGGTGTCAGGACGCGTTATAATGTACTTTTTCGGAGGGTGGCAAGCGTTGAATGTAGGTGGCCTGGTTGGCCTGCCGTGGTGATCTACCCTATGTTTTGATTGAGAAAAATACAAATAATTGATTACAAAAAACTTGATTGACAACTAAGCAGCATACCTACTATGGGTTTCAGCGACAGTGCAAGCACGTTTTTTTTGGCAATGTAACGAACACTCTTATCAGAACGAGATTTTGCTATAGTGTATTACACCCAGTGCCGTAATTTATAAGGGTATCATGAATCACTAATCGTAAAGAATAACGACACTTGTCCTTGTACCAAGAGACGAAAACTCCATTAGCCAGAAATGGATATGAACACCAGTAAAAAGCTCCACCTACCCTCTCCCCCCAACCTCCACCACCACCCCTGTCCTTCCTTCCTTCACCTTCCCTTCTCTCTCTCTCTGAAAGTTGCTTAAGTTTAAACTTATTTTCTATTATTTTTCCATCTATCTATCTAATAATAGTTTACATCGGTGGATATATCTAACGATTCACTCAGTTGTTACCTGCTTATTGACTGATAATTATTTATACACTCTTGCCAATTGGTGTGTGTTCACCCTCCAAACTGGGCGCCTCAGCGGCGTAGTTGGTATGGTATTAGTGTTCCACCTCTGTGGTCGTGGGTTCGATTCTCGGCCATTCCGTTGAGGAGTGAGAGATGTGTATTTCTGGTGATAGAAGTTCACTCTCGACGTGGTTCGGAAGTCACGTAAAGCCGTTGGTCCCGTTGCTGAATAACCACTGGTTCCATGCAACGTAAAAACACCATACAAACAAACAAACAAACAAACAAACCCTCCAAACTGGGTATAAGACTTACACAGAATGTGGTCATTAGTTAAATTAGCTTGTGTATTGGAAGTATATATACAAATATTAAAGCAATTTTATTATTGCATACTATGACAACTAGAATTCATGGAAACAGATTATAATAATGGATTGGCGTGAAGGTCCACTAATGTGGCAACGATGATTTTGCTATTCTTAGCATGCAAACATTACAGGTTACATTTATTTCTGGCTTACAGTTATTAAGAAAATCAAAATACTAATACTATAGCAAAAGAAAAAAAATTATAATCCACTAATGCGTCGTCTGCTCCGCGATGGTTTTCAGCAGCCAGATGTATGACAAGGTTAGAAACATTGGATTGTATCTACTTTTAAAATAAATAATTTTTTGGGGTAATTTGGTCGCAAAAAACGGATAATAGACATGAATTAAAAAAATATTTTGAAGTGTATAACAAAGTAAAGTTGAACTAAATGAGTAAAGTAAACAATTAAGGGAATAAAGCTTTGCACCTCATAAACAGTGTCGTTGTCTGCTGCTCGTAACCTGTTTGTGGAGTGAGTGCTTAGGAACCGGGAGCAGCAACGTGGTTCAAGTGCAATTTGAAGTGGATTAAGACCAATAATGTGTAATTACAATCAAATAAGCACTGTGGAGTTTCAGTTGTGATGTCAGTAAGGATAAAAACACCGATTACAAGTTAAAAATGAATTCAGTTCAGACCAAAAAATGAATTCAGTTCAGACCATGACCCTGGGAATACGTAACAATTTTAATACTTTCACTAATATAGGCAACAAAATTTTTAATTGTACTGATTACAACTGCAATCTAGAGTAAGATCAATAAACGTTACATATATACGCTAACATTTTCAAATGATTGCTGGGAAGGCTGTGAAAGATGGTGGATTGTCCGTGGTTAGACCGGCCAGCCTGACGATAGCCACCATATTGGATTTCAAAACTGCCTTGAAAACATATTTTATGAAGAGCGTCACATGCTTATTTTAGTTCGTATGGGGCTTTCATATATCACATTATGTTGACGAAACTTCAATCTTTTGAATGGTATGCTTAAAGTTGTAATTGTATTCTTGTTTCACCAGTTAAATATCGAGTGAATAAGTCCCGGCCAGCGTGATGACGATGGATCGTCTGTTATTGTTTCCCCTAGTAAGCCCCCTGGTTTGATAACTAGCCTATCCGTTCACTTGCAAATTGAACACCATGGTCAGTAGCAGATCCTTGTGAATAAATATAGAAATTTGAAAAAAATGTAAGTATCATGAACACAAACAAAAGACATTGTAGTTTAAATATAGTGGTCGTCGACTGGCAGGAACCAGTCTATGGTAGTGGTCTTCAGTTATATATCCCATCGTGGTTTTTTGAACTTGAACATATTATATCTCTACATTTAAATGTGATTTAATCATTGCTAATTGTTTATTAACAAATGACCTTGCCAACCACCCAACCTTACCCGCCCTGAGGCTATGTTTGGGATTACAGTAGACCCTTGACTCACGAACACAATCCGTTCCTAGACCTTGGTCGTGTTCCAAATTGTTCGTGACTCGGAGCTAATTTCCCCATAAGGTTTAATGGGAATAATATTAATTGGTTCTCGACCCCTACGAACCAATATATATTATGTATATTTTGCCTTATTTTACACAGATAATGTAAAAGTCAGTGTAAAAAACCTTAATATATCTAATAATATAATTTAAAATGGTAAACTAACACTATAAAAACGTTTGTAAAGTGAACACTTACTATGACTGGCGAGACTTCTGGCTTGACGGACAAGAGAAGAGGAGGGTGGTGGGTGGGGAGGAGGTTATTGTGCGGAAGGAGACCCTCCCCCATCCAGGTCGGGGAGATCTCGTTCCGGAGATTCAACTCTTCTAGGTTTTTTTTGGTGAACGTTTAAGGTCCAAACTTGACTTGGCCAATGTCTGTTGCCTTTTCCTTCCTTGCATAACTTTTCTGAAATGGCTCATTAAATTTTCATTGAGCATATTCACGATCCTGTTCGTAACAATTTTGTCCGGATGATACAATTCAAGGAAGCACTGGACATCATTCCACTTTTCCAATGCGGCTTTTATCACATCACTGCTGACATCTGTAACTTCCTCCCCAGCCTCCTCTTCGTCAGTTGATTGCTCCCGAGCAAGTTGCTCCTGCTGCTCTTTGTGGAGTTGAACAAGTTCGTCCGCAGTCAAATCTTCTGAATGTTCAGCGACCAATTCTTCAACATCTTCGTCGTTGACTTGTAGACCCATACTGTTGCCCATGGACACAATTTCTTGCACAATCTCTGCATCGAAGCCCTCAAAGTCACGGACAGTTACGCACTGGGGCCAAAGTTTCCGCCACGCAGAATTTAATGTGCGGTACGTAACTTCAGTCCATGCGTTATCAATGAGGGTTATGCAGTGAAAAACATTAAAGTGCTTCTTCCAAAATTCTTTTAAGGTTAATTTTGTCTCTTCAGTTACACGGAAGCATCTGGAGAAGAGCGCCTTCGTATATAATTTCTTAAAATTGCTAATGACTTGTTGGTCCATGGGCTGGAGAACAGAGGTCGTGTTGGGTGGAAGGAACTTGAACTGAATGAAGTCATGTTCACTGCAGTCAGCCAAGTACGAAGGGTGTGCCGGGGCATTATCCATGATCAGAAGGCACCGCAGGGGTAGCTTGTTCTCTGTTAGGTACTGACTCACGGTCGGCGCAAACACTTCATCAATCCACTCCATAAACAAGTTCCGTGTCACCCATGCTTTTGTATTGGCCCTCCACATTACAGGCAGTCTGGCCTTATTTACGTTGTGCTGCCTTTAAAGGCCACGCGGGTTATTTGAATGGTAGACAAGTAGCGGCTTTAGTTTCAAGTCGCCACTTGCGTTTGAGCATAACAAAAGCGTAAGCCTATCCTTCATTGGCTTGTGGCCTGGGAGCGCCTTCTCTTCTTGGGTGATAAATGTCTGTTGGGCATCTTCTTCCAGAAGAGGCCCGTTTCATCACAATTGAAAATCTGTTGAGCGACGTATCCTTCGGCCTCCACGAAACTCGGCAAACTCAGTCACGAATGCCTCAGCAGCAGCCTTGTCTGCGCTAGCAGCCTCACCATGCCTAATTAACAGAGTGAATTCCAGTTCTTTTCTTGAAGTTATCAAACCACCCGTTTACTAGCCTTAAAATCATGCTGGCGTGGCACTAGTAGAAGGAGTTTCCTTCAGCAAACTCTGATACACTTGCCGAGCTTTCTCGCAGATGATCGGCTCGTTTTACTATATTCACCTGCCAATCTGTTTCTCATGTAACCACTTCAAAATTATTTTTTCTGCCTCTTCGAGGGTTTTGCGATCTCATCTGGTTAGTACTGTCACTCCCTTCGCAACATTTGCTTCTTTAATGGCATCCTTGTTTTTCAAAATTGTCGAAATTGTCGACTTGGCCATCTTGTACTCACTTGCGATATCGGTCACGCGAACACCACGTTCAAACTTTTCTATAATTTCTTTCTTTATTTCAATGGTTATCTTCCTCTGCACCCTCTTCTCACCATCACTCTTCACTTTCTTACTTTCACCACCACTCTTCACTTTCTTAGGGCCCATTATGAAGAAAATCACAAGTTTTAGCGCAAAAAATGCTAAGCGAATTGACGAACGTCTTGTACACAATGAGATGAGACAAAGAGCGATGCGTGGGTGACGCCGTGCGTGGGCGGCTGGAGGATGGCTGTTCCCATGGCAACTCAAACGCTCTCACGTGTGCTGGGCGATTTCGCGCATTTTTCAAATGTTTGTGTCTAAAAATTAGTTTGTGAAACAAAGTGAATTGTTATTTTCCAGAAATTTCCAGCATTTTTCAAATGTTCATGTCTCAAAATTAGTTCATGACCCAAACAGAATTTTTATTTTCCGCATTTTTTTTTGTTCGTATCTCAAAGTTAGTTCGTAGGTCAAGGGTGAAATTTTACCTATAATTTTGGTCGGGGATCGAGTTGTACGTGGGTCAATGCGTTCGTGAGTCAAGGGTCTACTGTATCAAATGATTGCATGAATGCAGCCCTCTTTTTAACTTGACATTAAACGTTCTTTTACTGCAAGGCAAGATCCTCATGAATGAGGGTTTTCATTCCTTGTCAGGCATGAAAACCATAAAAGTGGTTACAAATCATTATTGAAACTTCCACACTCCTTAACTTTCTTCCCTCTATTTAAGGTTTGGTTTCTCACACTGACTTATCAATTTGACCCCTTTCCTTGGGCCACCAATATTTGTTCTTGGTTTCCATATGGTACAGCACCACTTCCCAGTAAAACCTACTAGGCTTCAGTTGTTTTCTGTGGAATGATGACCAATAACTTCATCCTGAGTGGTTCGACATAGGGTGAACTACGAACACTACTGTAGGAGTCATGCCCAAACTTGAATAAACTTTTTCCAGATAACTACATGACTTCAGTACCCCAAAACAGTGCAAGGGGGTCACCTGTAGGATCTTTTGTAAGCAGAGCTTTGTGACAAATTGAAATCTAATTTAAGTTGGAAGAACTTAGCAGAGTTAACTAAACATTGAAGCATAACTGGAGTTACAGTGGTTAGTGTTACAAAAAGGTAATGCAGAGCTAGATCGTAGATTAATTAGTCCCTGGGTTGGCAAGATAGGCCTAGTTAAAATTGGAACAGCAACTTCCATAGGGCAATACATTATTGAATAGCTCACACATGTACAGTCAGTAACCACCATATGTATTCAAGTTTTCTGTTGAAATGCTAATCCCATAATTTAACGAAATGGGCAATAATAAATTCACAACTGCTTTTGGATGAGTATTTTGCTCTGTAATGTGTTTGCTCAATTAGTTAAGTTTTATCCTAGCAAATATCAGGTCTTTTGCTAATATAAGGTTATGCTTTTGAAGTGTTTTTTTTTATTATATCACACAATTATTATTGCATAGTGTGAAATAACTACAGGTAGTGTGAAAAGTTTTAAATTGTGTTAGCCTAAATGCTGACATATTCTTTTTCAGGCCACCCATAAGAAGAAAACCAGAAAGTTGCGTGGCCACGTCAGCCACGGTCATGGCCGTGTTGGTATGTACATCATAAGAGATTTTTGTGTTATTTATATTGCCCTAAGGGATTTTATTTAAAAGATTTTTTGGTCTTTATATTGCCCTAGGGGATTTTTATTTATTTAATCTGGCTATCAATCACTCCAGGCAAACACCGTAAGCATCCTGGTGGTCGTGGTAATGCTGGTGGTCAACATCACCACAGAATAAACTTTGATAAATACCATCCTGGTTACTTTGGTAAGGTAAGTCGGCGTTGGTCTTTTATATTATATGGTAAATTTTACTGACACATTGCGTTGTACTGTAAGTTATGATGTTAAATTAAATTTGTTGAGAAAACCTCAGTAGTTAGATCTGTTCCAAGCAGAGTTGTCAGCATATCTGATTGTAATTTTGAACCTAAGCTGACGGTTAAAGAATGTGTGTGGAAGTCCAGAAGTTTACTGTATTCTGTGTAAATTCTAGTAAATGATTGTATTTTGCAGGTTGGTATGAGAAATTTCCACGTTAGACCCAACCAGAAATGGTGTCCCATCATTAACCTTGATAAGATTTGGTCTTTGGTATCCACACAGACGAGAGTGCAGTATAAAGATCCCAAAATTAGCAAAGGAAGGGCACCTGTTATAAACTGTGTGAAAGCGGTAAGTGTAAAACTTGGGGTACTCTTTAGTGGTTGTACCAATATAGTATGTTGAGTGAAAGCTCTTAGATATGTGTGAAATTTTTACATCTGTCCAATACAGTAGTGTTACATAAGACTGCTGTATATGTATATACAAACCACTGGGAGTAATTTTATAATCTTAGAATACGAGTGGCAACATTTCAGTCAAAATCTAAATCAAGCAGGTTTAGAAAAAGTAAATTGAATTAGTATGAAGGAATATTATAAAGCGAATGGTTATAAAAGAAAAACCAGGTTGTGCATCATTTCTTGGACAAGGGGGAAGTACCCTTGAATTCCTAGTGGTCCAGTCTCCAGTAGTGAGGCATTTCCTGGATAGTAACAGGTGTAGACAGATCAGAGGACACTTGTACACAACTCTGGTTTCACTGTATACTACGACTTTCAAATAGATGAATGAGATTGACATTAATTCAACTTGTAATAGCAGACTTGGAGTGGTAAATTTCTGAGGTTCCACAGTAGATATTGTTACAAATTTTATTTAATGGCGTTAAAACTTTTCTAGGTGATAAAACTAAGTGGGGGGGCTATCTTATGTAAGGCATTTAGAAGGTTTAGGTCATACTTTCAATATATATCCCCTCTGAGGAAAACTCAAAATATTTCTTCACAATAGACAAAAATTTCATGGGTGTTTTGTGTTCTGAAGCGTTTTTCATTTGTATGAAAGTGTGGACAGATTTAAGTTGTTAATCATCACAATACCCTGTTGAAGAAGAGCAATTATGTAATGTTGATTTGTGTGCTTGCGTTATATTATGTAGTGAACATGGTTGTGATAAAATATTGTTTCTATGATGTTAACTAGAACGGGCGGTCAGAGCTTTCTGTTGAGTGTTCTATTCTGAGCATGAATGAGAAGAATCATGAAATATTGCTGATTGAAAAGAAACTTACTCTCAATTTTTACATAATTTCAGGGATACTATAAGGTACTTGGTAAGGGAAAGCTCCCCAAACAGCCATTGATTGTGAAGGCAAAATTCTTCTCAAGAAAAGCTGAGCAAAAGATTAAGTCAGTTGGTGGCTGTTGTGTACTAGTTGCTTAGGTAAGCCTTTTTGGTGGTTTCAATTTATATTATATATATATATATGTATCAGAAGTGAACAATGTAACCAAATTTTTGTGTGCACTACTAATGTTTTTACTATAAGAATCCCAGAATATTTCAAAGATGTAGTATATTGATGGGCAGATTTGATAGTTTTCCTAAGTATTTTTGCGCACAGTTTTATGATGGGCAGATTTGATAGTTTTCCTATGTATTTTTACGCACAGTTTTATGATGATTCTGCGAACGGGCGGACGTAATAATTATGTCGAATGTTCTTTGCTGACTTTGTTTTTTGTTAGTATTTGGTTACATATTTTCTTATTACTTTATTATTAATATATGTTTTTTTCTTCTTCTTCTTTACAGTCAGCTGGAGCTCTGAAAGTTGTGCGGAAAAGAATAAACGTTATTTCCGTATGCTTTGTTTCACTTATTTGCAACCCAAAAATATAGGTGATCTGGTGTACAGCTGTATCATAGGATTTGTTCTAAGAGTGAGGTTAGCACTTGTAAGTTGGCTTAAACTTTGAATCTGGTATTCCACATGGTAGGGAATGGGACCCTATGTATTATATTATGGCATAATTAAAATGAAATCAAGGTGTTCAACATTTAAGTCTATACCACTTCTAGTTGGCTGTACAATGTCTGCCAACCTTGTCAGATTTTGAAGCTGTCAATTAATCAGTCAATGAAAGTGTAATGCTTCCAAATATAAGTATTCGTGTAAAATCACCCACGACTTGGCTAGGTCAGACAGCAAAGTGAGGGCGTGCATTTCAGTATTGATAAGAGTATGCCAGAAAGATCTACCGCCTGTTTTGTGATTGGTATGGTGTTGGCGTACTACCTTGGTGGCCGCAAGTTAGATTCTCGGCCATTCCGTCGAGGTGTGAGATTTGTATTTCTGGTGATAAAAGTTCACACCGATGTGGTTCTGAAGTCACGTAAAGTCGGTTCCGTTGCTGAATAATCAGTTTTCATGCAACTTAAAATCACCAAACAAACAAGCACCAGCAAAAGATCCCATAGCATGTAAACTTAACGGTTATTTGAGCACGCTATGAATGTTTAGGGAAATTAACAATTGACCAGCAGTGGGCTTATAAAGGTTAACAACTCGTTACTGTTGTCGAAGCCTAAAAAAAGTTGGTTACTAAATTTTCGTGTGATACAACTTTTAAAAATACGTACCTTTTTACTGGTAAAGGTTAGTTCAGATAACTTGACATTCGCTGTCTGACCATTTTCACTGAAACGCTGATGGTTGGCTGTAAGATGGGCCAGTTCTTTGCATTGTACGGATTTTCTGTGAAGTGAATCCTTGAGGCCAATTACAAGCGACGTAGCACTAAATTATATTGATGACTTATTGCCGTTAAAAATCTTTACGATGGATTTAGTGTATTTATATTGCCCTAAAGGATTTTATTTAAAACATTTTTTGGTCTATTGCCCTTGGGGATTTTTTTTATTTATTCTGGCTATCAATCACTCCAGGCAAACACCGTAAGCATCCTGGTGGTCGTGGTAATGTTGATGGTCAACATCACCTCAGAATAAAGTAATAAATACCATCCTGGTTACCTTGGGTAAGTTAAGTCGAAGTTGGTATTTTATATTATATGGTAAATTTTACTGACATTCCGTTGTACTGTATGTTATGATGAATTAAATTTGTTGAGAAAACCTCAGTAGTTAAATCTGTTCCAAGCAGAGGAGTTAGCATATCTGATTGTAATTTTGAACCTAAGCTGATGCTTAGAGAATGTGTGGAAGTACAAAAGTTTACTGTATTCTGTGTAAATTCTAGTAAATGATTGTATTTTGCAGGTTGGTATGAGAAATTTCCACGTTAGACCCAACCAGAAATAGTGTCCCATCATTAACCTTGATAAGATTTGGTCTTTGGTATCCACACAGACGAGAGTGCAGTATAAAGATCCCAGAATTAGCAAAGGAAGGTCACCTGTTATAAACTGTGAAAGTGGTAAGTTTAAAACTTGGGTTACTCTTGAGTGGTTGTACCAATGTAGTATGTTGAGTGAAAGCTCTTGGGTATGTTTGAAATTTTTACATCTGTCCAATACAGTGGTGTTACATAAGACTGCTGTAGAGGTATATACAAACCACTGAGATTAATTTTATAATCTTAGAATACAAGTGGCAACATTTCAGTCAAAATCTAAATCAAGCGGGTTTAGAAAAAGTAAATTGAATTAGTATGAAGGAATATTATAAAGGGAATGGATATAAAAGAATAACTCCAGGTTGTGCATCATTTCTGGGACAAGGGGGAAGTACCTTTGAATTCCCAGTGGTCCAGTCTCCAGTAGTAGGCATTTCCTGGATAGTAATAGGTGTAGACAGATCAGAGGACACTTGTACACAACTCTGGTTTCACTGTATACTATGACTTTCAAATAGATGAATGAGATTGACATTAATTCAACTTGTAATAGCAGACTTGGAGTGGTTAAGTTGTGAGGTTCCACAGTAGATATTGTTACAAATTTTATTTAATGGCTTAAAACTTTTTTGGGTGATAAACAAGGCGGGGGGCTATCTTATGTAAGGCAATTAGAAGGTTTATGTCTTACTTTCAATATATATCCCCTCTGAAGATCACTCAAAATATTTCTTCATAATAGACAAAAATTTCATAGGTGTTTTGTGTTCTGAAGTGTTTGTTATTTGTATGAAAGTGTGGACAGATTATAAGTTGTTTATCATCACAATACCTTGTTGAAGAAAAGCAATGAATGTAATGATGTTGATTTGTGTGCTTGGGTTATATTATGTAGTGAACATGGTTGTGATAAAATATTGTTTCTATGATGTTAACTAGAACGGGCGGTCAGACCTTTGTGTTGAGTGTTCTATTCTGAGCATGAATGAGAAGAATCATGAAATATGCTGACTGAAAAGAAACTTACTGTCAATTTTTACTTAATTTCAGGGATACTAAGGTACTTGGGAAGGGAAAGCTCCCCAAGCAGCCATTGATTGTGAAGGCAAGATTCTTCTCAAGAAAAGCTGAGCAAAAGATTGAGTCAGTCGGTGGCTGTTGTGTACTAGTTGCATAGGTAAGCTTTTTTGGTGGTTTATATATATGTATATATATATATATATATATATATATATATATATATATATATATATATATATATATATATATATCAGAAGTGAACAATGTAACCAAATTTTTATTTGCACTCCTAATGTTTTTAATATTAGAATCCCAGAATATTTAAAATACGTATGTAGTCTATTGATGGGCAGATTTGATAGTTTTCCTATGTATTTTTGCACACAGTTTTATGATGATTTTGCGAACGGGCGGACGTAATAATTATGTCGAATGTTCTTTGCTGACTATTTTTGTTAGTATGTGGTTTAATATTTTCTTATTACTTTATTATTAATGTATGTTTTTTTTCTTTGCAGTCAGCTGGAGCTCTGGAAGTTTTGCGGAAAAGGATAAACGTTATTTCCGTATGCTTTGTTTCACTTATTTGCAACCCAAAAATATAGGTGATCTGGTGTACAGCTGTATCATAGGATTTGTTCTAAGAGTGAGGTTAGCTCTTGTAAGTTGGCTTAAACTTTGAATCTGGTAGGGAATGGGACCCTATGTATTATATTATGGCATCATTAATATGAAATCAAGGTGTTCAACATTTAAGTCTATGCCACTTCTAGTTGGCTGTACAATGTCTGCCAACCTTGTCAGATTTTGAAGCTGTCAATTAATCAGTCAATGAAAGTGTAATGATTCCAAATATAAGTATTCATGTAAAAACACCCAGATGGTTACTTTCAGCACGACATGGCTAGGTAGGTCAGGCAGCAAAGTGAGGGTATGCATTTTAGTATTGATAAGAGTACGCTAGAAAGATCTATTGCCTGTGTTGTGATCGGTTTGATGATGGCGTACCACCTCGGTGACCGCAAGTTAGATTCTCAGCCATTCCTTCGAGGTGTGAGATTTGTATTTCTGGTGATAGAAGTTCACTCCCTCACCCGTTGCTGAATAATCACTAGTTCCATGCAACGTAAAAACACCATACAAACAAACCGATGTGGTTCTAAAGTCACGTAAAGTCTGTTCCGTTGCTGAATAATCACTGTTTCCATGCAACGTAAAATCACCATACAAACAAACACTAGCAAAAGATCCCATAGCATGTAAACCTAACAGTTAAAACATTTGAGCACGCTATGAATGTTAGGGAAATGAACGACTGACCAGCAGTGGGCTTATAAAGGTTAACAACTCGTTACTGTTGTCGAAGCCTAAAAAATAGTTAGTAGCTCTTAACTTTTCATGTGATACAACTGTTTTAAAAATACCTTTTTACTGGTAAAGATTACTTCAAACAACTTACATATGCTGTCCGACCATTTTCACTGAAACGCTGTTGGTTGGCTGTAAGATAGGCCAGTTCTTTGCATTGTACGGATTTTCTGTGAAGTGAATCCTTGAGGCCAATTACAAGCGATGTAGCACTAAATCTATATTGATGACTTGTTGCCGTTAAAAATTATTACGGAACTAACTGTAAGTAAAACAATAGTTTAGCGGATTTATATTGCCCTATGGGATTTTATTTAAAAGATTTTTTGGTCTTTATATTGCCCTTGGGGATTTTTATATATATATTCTGGCTATCAATCACTCCAGGCAAACACCGTAAGCATCCTGGTGGTCGTGGTAATGCTGGTGGTCAACATCACCACAATAAACTTTGATAAATACCATCTTGGTTACTTTGGTAAGTTAAGTCGAAGTTGGTATTTTATATTATATGGTAAATTTTACTGACACATTGTGTTGTACTGTAATTTATGATGTTAAATTTGTTGAGAAAACCTCAGTAGTTAGATCTGTTCCAAGCAGAGTTGTTAGCATACCTGATTGCAATTTTGAACCTGAGCTGATGCTTAGAGAATGTGTGTGGAAGTCCAGAAGTTTACTGTATTCTGTGTAAATTCTAGTAAATGATTGTATTTTGCAGGTTGGTATGAGAAATTTCCACGTTAGACCCAACCAGAAATAGTGTCCCATCATTAACCTTGATAAGATTTGGTCTTTGGTATCCACACAGACGAGAGTGCAGTATAAAGATACCAAAATTAACAAAGGCAGGTCACCTGTTATAAACTGTGTGAAAGCGGTAAGTGTAAAACTTGGGTTACTCTTGAGTGGTTGTACCAATATATGTAGTATGTTAAGTAAAAGCTCTTAGATATGTTTGAAATTTTTACATCTGTCCAATATAGTAGTGTTACATAAGACTGCTGTAGACGTATATACAAACCACTGAAATTAATTTTATAATCTTAAAATACGAGTGGCAACATTTCAGTCAAAATCCAAATCAAGCAGGTTTAGAAAAAGTAAATTGGATTAGTATGAAGGAATATTATAAAGGGAATGGATATAAAAGAAGAACTCCAGGTTGTGCATCATTTCTGGGACAAGCGGGAAGTACCTTTGAATTCCCAGTGGTCCAGTCTCCAGTAGTAGGCATTTCCTGGATAGTAAATAGGTGTAGACAGATCAGAGGACACTTGTACACAACTCTGGTTTCACTGTATACTATGACTTTCAAATAGATGAATGAGATTGACATTAATTCAACTTGTAATAGCAGACTTGGAGTGGTTAAGTTGTGAGGTTCCACAGTAGATATTGTTACAAATTTTATTTAATGGCTTAAAACTTTTTTTGGGTGATAAACAAGGCGGGGGGCTATCTTATGTAAGGCAATTAGAAGGTTTATGTCTTACTTTCAATATATATCCCCTCTGAAGATCACTCAAAATATTTCTTCATAAAGACAAAAATTTCATAGGTGTTTTGTGTTCTGAAGTGTTTGTTATTTGTATGAAAGTGTGGACAGATTATAAGTTGTTTATCATCACAATACCTTGTTGAAGAAGAGCAATTATGTAATGTTGATTTGTTTGCTTGCGTTATATTATGTAGTGAACATGGTTGTGATAAAATATTGTTTCTATGATGTTAACTAGAACGGGCGGTCAGACCTTTGTGTTGAGTGTTCTATTCTGAGCATAATGAGAAGAATCATGAAATATTGCTGATTGAAAAGAAGCAGCCATTGATTGTGAAGGCAAGATTCTTCTCAAGAAAAGCTGAGCAAAAGATTAAGTCAGTCGGTGGCTGTTGTGTACTAGTTGCTTAGGTAAGCCTTTTTGGTGGTTTCAGTTTATATTACATATATATATATATATATATATATATATATATATATATATATATATATATATATATATATACATACATACATACATACTATATATCTATATATATATATATATATATCTATATATCTATATATATATATATCTATATATATCTATATCTATATATATATATATATATATATATATATATATATATATATATATATATATATATATATATATATATATATATATATATATAATCAGAAGTGAACAATGTAACCAAATTTTTGTGTGCACTACTAGTGTTTTTACTATAAGAATTCCAGAATATTTAAAATGTATTATATTGATGGGCAGATTTGATAGTTTTCCTATGTATTTTTGCACACAGTTTTATGATGATTTTGCGAACGGGCGGACGTAATAATTATGTCGAATGTTCTTTGCTGACTTTTTGTTAGTATTTGGTTACATATTTTCTTATTACTTTATTATTAATATATGTTTATTTTTTTCTTTACAGTCAGCTGGAGCTCCGAAAGTAGTGCGGAAAAGAATAAACGTTATTTCCGTATGCTTTGTTTCACTTATTTACAACCCAAAAATATAGGTGATCTGGTGTACGTACAGCTGTATCATAGGATTTGTTCTAAGAGTGAGGTTAGCTCTTGTAAGTTGGCTTAAACTTTGAATCTGGTATTCCACATGTTAGGGAATGGGACCCTATGTATTATATTATGGCATAATTAATATGAAATCAAGGTGTTCAACATTTAAGTCTATGCCACTTCTAGTTGGCTGTACAATGTCTGCCAACCTTGTCAGATTTTGAAGCTGTCAATTAATCAGTCAATGAAAGTGTAATGCTTCCAAATATAAGTATTCATGTAAAATCACGCAGATGATTACTTCTAGCACTACTTGGCTAGGTCAGGCAGCAAAGTGAGGGCGTGATTGATAAGAGTACGCCAGAAAGAAATACCGCCTGTGTTGTGATCGGTATAGTGTTGGCGTACCACCTCTGTGGCTGCAAATTAGATTTTCAGCCATAACATCGAGGTGTGTGAGATTTGTATTTCTGGTGATAGAAGTTCACTCCCTCACCCGTTGCTGAATAATCACTAGTTCCATGCAACGTAAAAACACCATACAAACAAACCGACGTGGTTCTGAAGTCACGTAAAGTCGGTTCCGTTGCTTAATAATCACGGTTTCCATGCAACTTAAAATCACCATACAAACAAACACTAGCAAAAGATCCCATAGCATGTAAACCTAACTCTAATATTTGAGCACGCTATGAATGTTAGGGGAATGAACGACTGACCAGCAATGGGCCTTATAAAGGTTAACAACTCGTTACTGTTGTCGAAGCCTAAAAAAAAAAAGTTAGTAATCCTAACTTTTCGCGTGTGATACAACTGTTTTAAAAATACCTTTTTACTGGTATGGTTAGTTCAAACAACTTATATTTGCTGTCCGACCATTTTCACTGAAACGCTGTTGGTTGGCTGTAAGATAGGCCAGTTCTGCATTGTACGGATTTTCTGTGAGTGAATCCTTGAGGCCAATTACAATCGATGTAGCACTAAATCTATATTGATGTTTTATTGCTGTCAAAAATCATAACGGAACTCTTAGGTAAAACGATGGATTTAGTGATCGAAACATTACGGACTAGAAGTAAAACTTGTTTTGGTGATGGGAAAGATGTGCTTTAAACTTTTAAGGGTTAACCATAGGCTGTTGGTTTGAAAGGTTCGGTGAAACTAGCAAATGAAACTCCAAAGCAGATGATAAATTTAGAGCTGAATGCTGTTCTGTTAGCTGTAAGCATTATGTACTTTTTTTATGCAGCATCCCTTAGTCCCTTAGCTGCAACACCTTTTGTTACTTTTACTGTGCATCTTTCATAATTCTCTTTCCACCCACTCTTAGCAAATGATTCATAGTGCAACAGCAAGGTTTTCCTCTTGCACCTGTCAATTACAGTTTCAGCGCTGAATTGCCTCGTAGGTCCCAGTGCTTGGCCTTTGACCTAAATTCAACTCCACTATGGTGCGTTGTAGGCATTATTTTATGACTTGCTGTCTTTCTGGCCATAAACTGTTAACTCTCGACGTGGTTCGGAAGTCACGTAAAGCCGTTGGTCCCGTTGCTGAATAACCAACCACTGGCTCCATGCAACGTAAAAACACCATAAAAAAAAAAAAAAAAAAAAAAACTGCCTTCCATTCATGCTTGTTTCTTCCACTTTCTGTCCAACCTCTATTACTACTTAATTCAAATTGGAGTTCTTCCAGTAAAGTAGTATATCTTAATTTTACCAGACCACTGTGCTAATTAACAGTACTTAGCAACGGGCCATACAGCTTATTGTGGAATCCGAGCCGCTTCGAGAAATTATTTAATACCAGAAATACGTTCCTCTGATATGCGTTGGCAGAGCCGGGAATCGAACCCGGACCTTGATGTAGGTAATCGAGCACTTATCCGACTCTTCCAACGAGGAAAAATGCGTTCTTTCACTTACATCTTTAGATCCTTTATCTGTCTTTAATGCATTTATTTTCTGAATCATTATATTGCTATCCAACCAATGAAGCTCGCTTTTCCTTGTATTAATGCTAAATGTCCCTCAGTGCTTGGCTGTAAAAGTCTGTGTTTAAGTTCATGATTTATATATAGTATGATTTTGTAGCTGTTTTTGGAAGTAGTTAACAGCCTTACATGCTTTCGGTGCCTATTCCTTTAAAGGGCCTTAGTAGAAAAATTTTTGATATTACCTAAATGTGTCTTTTGCAGTGTAATTTGGGAAGTCAGTTTTACGCTGTAATTGGTTCCGTTATCCGTTGCTTGCATTTTTTTTTTTTTTTTTTTTTTTTTTGCTGCATTCTTCAGAATCTTATTTAGTCAGATGTGCTCATTGGTGAAAGAAGTAATCTCCATTTTACGAGTACTTTTGTACAACATGATTCTCCACTTTCTCGTCCCATATGGTCTTGTAATAAAATATGACCCTTTGCTACTTATAATTTGTAATCTGAATATCTTTCGCGTCATAATCTTACATTATGTCCATAGAACCGAGTTCATGATTGGCACTAACCAGAATTTACAATTGAAAAGCAGCCAGATTATGAACAAAACTGAAAAATGCATAAGTTGTGCAAGGTGATTGTGTCCAGTGGCACAAATTAAGAGTACGGTACTTTATGCTTTGTCGTAGTTTTTGTATGAATAGTGGTGATACGCAAGCATTTTTTAGGGTGTGGTCACCCTACAATAGGTCATCAACTTATGGCATAAAAATCGTCTGTGACAGAGAGACAGAATATTGTAGATACTGGGTTTTAAAGAGGGATGGGGAGCACCAATAAGTCGTTGCCGTGTTTGTTACGCGTGCTCAATAAGTAGCTGATATGTTCATGACACAGGAGTGCTGATGCAGCCCAATTAGATCGTGATGTAGAATTTGATATTATTAAGAATTAAATCTAAGGTTTCAGGAATAAAAACGTCATGACGTTGAATCCACAGGAAGGAAACAGAATAGAGCTATGTCTTAATGACAGTTTCCAGATAGACTGCGTACTTAAGAAGCATTTCAAAAGTTGCATTCTGAAGATATCCTTGTGCTCTCAGGACATCTGTCAACAATTAGCATCAGCATCAGCATACTTGCTTTGCTTCTCCTGCCTGAATTTGGAGTTCTATTGTTCCTCAAATTTTCTGTAATCCTAGCTAAATACCTGAGCTGTTGAAGAAGATTGTATTATTATTTGTTATATAATATTGTTCCTGGATGATACAGTTGACATTCACCTGTGTTTTACTACTTTGAGGAGTAACTTTACTTACTAAGAATTTATAAGGGCAAGCATGTTCAATCGTTCAGTGGTATTTGTCTAAGGAAAGTTAATTATTAGGAGCAGGTATACTGGAGATTCTTCTAGAAACCTTATAAAACTTTTCTGTTCCTTTTCATGATACTCTGGTTTTGTGTAATGTTAATAAGGCTTTTTCCACAATAATTACTGATTTGGCTTCGTAATAAGAACGAAGATTCCTAGTTTTAGTTATCATAAAATTATTGCTAAGTATGTTCGGGAAATACATTATTTCCTACTACATAATGCGAATACCGTGGTACCGGCAAAGGCGAGTCAATTTTAATATGGTTCCGTTCCTCATGCATAATAATTTAGAATTTATGTTATTAATTTAGTTATTATACAGAAAATGTGCAATATCTCTAATATGTGTTTATAAAATATTTTGAATTAAATAAACTGTTTAAGCAGAGACATAATGTTATGTTAGAACAATTATTGTATTTAAGGTAATGCTAACGAGTTTGCACGATCAGGTGAAGGAATGCAACAGAAAACATGTGGTTTGCTGGGGTTGCGAGTGACGTAAATGGTCAACAAATATTTCAGTTACTTACCCGATGAAATTTTTATTTTCATTATAAATTACACATAAACAGTAAAATTATTTGATAATATCTTAATCTGATAATGTGTGATAAAGAAATTAGATGACAGAGAAACTTTTGACATTTGGTTCCCTTTGAAGATGCCCTCTGTTTACAAATATGAAACTACCAAACAATATCGTCTGCTGCGTTCAGTTGTGTCGTTCTTCAAACCGAGCCGTGTTCTACTGGAGTTGCTGACTGCATGTTTATGCAAACTTGTTTTTTATCGTCAGAATTGCATAAAAATCACTGAAGAAGTTACTTGGAAAGACCAGCGGTGCAGGAACACCTTAAATTACCTATTGTAATGTATAGATTTGGTGCATCGTGTATTATAACCAGGTACGCAATTGTTGGGGGTCTCGTAGCCTTGACTAAGTTGATTGGCCTTCTGTAAGGAGACCTAGCCCTACATGTAGAATACCTTGAGTTCGGTTTAAGGTATCCTGATGGTTGAAGAACGGAGTTCTAAGATCCTTAATTTTCTCCCAATAGATCAGCTTGTATTAAAGGTTTAGGTAGGCCTAGGCCCGTTTTTCCCGGCTACTTACCTAAACCACTGCCTTGCGCTTTGTTTTTTTGACAATTAGCCTAGCCCTTGTGATATTGGGCCTATTGAGGTAGGCTGTTCCCTTATATTAAGCCCTGCCACTTGTTTAGTGTTATTCCTACACTTACTTAACATTCATGGGTACAACAGTTACCTACCTACCTACCTACCTAAAAAAAATCCAGGTTTTTGGGTGCTACCTAGGTAGGTAGCTAGGTAACAACAGTAGGTTAGAGAAGCAGTGGTAGCTACCTAGTAGCTAGGTAGTAAGGATTAGCTAGTAGGCTAAGTAGTACCTAGTAGGGTAAAAAACCGCATGGTACAGGGATGGACCATGTACAATCAGCGTGAACAACCCCCAAAAAAAGGACGTTATAACGCGTCCTGACATCGGAGATGGGCATCAGTCGCGACTTGTTGTTGGTGAGAAACTGAGCTAAAGACCTCTACTCCGGTGTCAGGACGCGTTATAATGTACTTTTCTTGGGGTTGTACACATTGATCGTACATGGTCCACCCCTCGACCATGCGGTTTTTTACCCTAATTTTACTTAGGTAGTAGGTAGGTATACCTAGACAGCTATAGCTAGCCTTGCTAGGAACAGTTAGCTAGCTATCTAGCAACGGGACCTACAGCATATTGTGGGTTGTGAACCACATTACTAATGGCGGTAGGTTATATCGAGATAGGAATTTCTATCACCAGAAATAGGTAGATTCCTCTGATTCTGCATTGGCCAAGCTGAGAGACGAACATTGGCCCACTGGATTGGTAGCCGAGTGCAAAAACCACTTATCCAATGAGGAACTGGTAGTGGAATAAGTACATAGCCTGTAGCTACTATGCTGTATCAAGATACTAGGGTAAAAAACCGCATGGTACAGGGGTGGACCATGTACAATCAATGTGTACAACCCCAAAAAAAGTACATTATAACGCGTCCTGACATCGGAGATGGGCATGAGACGCGACTTGTTGTTGGTGAGAAACGGAGCTAAAGACCTCTACTTCGGTGTCAGGACGCGTTATAATGTACTTTTCTTGGGGTTGTACACATTGATCGTATATGGTCCACCCCTGTACCATGCGGTTTTTTACCCTAGTCATTGGTAAAAATCACTAGCCTTTTGAAAAGTGAAGGGAATTAGAATGGCAATACAGAGGGGCATATTGTAGCCTAAGGTCACATCCCAAAACACATCATAGGAGTGATGTAACTAACTTAATTAGGGTGCAGCAGTGCACCATCCTACCTGATTGATGTCAATTACCTTCCTCTCACTTTCTATAAATCCTGTAACCTACTTTAAAAGGGTTTCAGGACATTACTATATTGTGTGGAGAACAAATGAGTGATTATAAGTTACGAGGCATCACACAGTGCATCTTGTCCACAACAACCCCATAGGTCTTGTATTTTCTCACGTAATATGACTTCTCATTGATAAAAAAAAGTTCTTACACAATTTTCAAAATTTTTCAACTCATCTTACTCTTGGATATAGTTTTATAAGCTGCATATGATTAATTTCAAGGCAGAGATTTTATTTTTAATGATTTAAAGTTAGTGGAATAATTTTGATGTTAAAGTTTATTTTAAATTTATGGTAGAAATTATGAAAAAAATCTGGTTAGCCCTATCAAAAAAGACAAACCCAAATTTCCTTGTCAAAACTGTACAGTATGTACTATAATCATTTAAAGACAATGACAAGGTGAAGAGGATGAAAATGGCACAGTGTTAGTTATATATTAAAAACTAGTATGGCTCTAGGTTAAGATTTGAATTATCTTGCAAGAGGTGGGGCTTCATTGAACCCCCATAACTGTACTTGAATGAAGGCAAAGGATGTATTTGTAGACATATTATTATAGAATTATTTTTTAATTACTGATGAAATTGAAAATAGAAAATGAATTTATTGTTTATAAGTTGCCTATGGTCTCCCTGAAAAAATATATTCCCAATTGCCAGTAAATATGTTTGCCCTAGTGACAATTCCTAAGAGCAACTCTTATCATTCATATTTGTTCTGGTATTTGACTCAAGAAGGTCTCATATTTAGATTTCATATGTTTATCAATTATTTTTCCATTAACTACTCTGCTATCATTGCTGATAAGGTTTCTGTCAGCAGTGAAATATCTTTACTTATGTTAAGCAGTCTTTGCTTATATTTTGTTTTTTAATTTTAGTAATTTTTTATTCCAATGATGTTTTTATTCCAATGATGTTTTTATTCCACTGATGAAATAAACCTCATTTTATTTTAAAACTGTTCAACATGATCTGGTTCATTCAAATACCTACTTCCTCTTCATCTATGCACATCTTAACTGAAAGAATATGTCTGTTAGTATGCATAGGTGCTCTGTGAAGTCCAGTACTCACTCACCCTATCGGATCTTAATGTTTTCTGGTATTCATAGGCTCACACCATCACAAGGTAGCCATTGCCTCTTGCGTTGTGTACAGCAAATACTATTTGTTCTTACTGCCAATGTGTTTTTCTTTGTTACTGTATTATCATTAAATGGAACATTGTTTTCTGTTATCAATTTGATTTCAGTGACATCAAATTGGTAATAGAAGAGACAAAAAAAATTGAAAGATGTTCTATTTTTATATATTTCCTTCTCTGTTTCCTTGAAGAAATGACTATGTAGTTCTCTATTGTTGATTTGATTTCATCTTTGATACGGTCATTGATTCTTTTCCTTTATGTATTCTCTGACAACTAATTGCCCTTGATTTGAGTCTCATACACTGATTATTTCCTCAATGATGGTGCTGTTTCTTTCATGTTGCTGAATTAAGACTTGGCAGTTTCCTTCTTATAATTCTGGGCCATAATGTGTTGCTTTGAGATAATATATTGTAGCCACATTTTTTCTACATTAGGTGTATATATCCTTGGACTACCAAACTTAACTTTCTGTATGTGGTATTATAAGTGGCTAACATTGGAAAACTGGACTTCTAACATTATTTGTTCCACGCCATATAATTTTATTTTTTCAGAAGAGCTTTTGGGGAAGGTATTCGATTATGTTCAGGAAATGCAGCAGTCAAACATGGTTCCCATATAACAAAAATTCCCCTAAGTGAGCCGGTGCAATGGCTGCCAAGACCAGTTTATGCGTCCGTATCAAAGGCTCCAAATGAAACGCAAGTAACAACATTAGACAATGGGCTGCGTGTTGCTTCCGAGCCTAAATTCGGGAATTTTTGCACTGTTGGTGGTAAGTTATCAATACTGCATACTTTGTTGTTTACGGCACTATAACAGAAACCCATTTTTTTTTGTATCAGCAGCTTTCTCGATGAAGATTTTGCTCACATCAGTTATCATGCTGAAGTAAATTTTAAGTCTTAAACTAATAGTTCATATACAAAACAAACCTGTGGTCTTAACATCATGATAATCTTCTAGCGCCAGCTGGAAATCCGGTAAAATTAATAGAAAACTTGTGTGATCCAAGGACTATTGACATCTGTACCTGCTCATGAGGTATTTGGTAGTTCCCACAATGCCTCGGGCATCCTTTGAGCTCATCAGTTACTTTCTTACCACCTTAAAGAAAGACGTGATTACTCTCTATCTTTTTAAAGCTGGTTTAGTTTGCCCGATTTCCTGTCTTTTCTCTGGGTGTGCTCAGTGTGTGAGAACATCTTTTCTTTATTGTTATTAGATAGATTGAAATAAGTACATCATGAAGTAAGTTTAACCCTGGATAGGTTTTGCCATTTTGGTACCCTTTAAAGGTGCGTGGGGTCGAGCTCGACCTGAGCGCCCAGAAAAATTTGTAAAAATTCAAAAACTGTAGCTATGCTGTATATTTTAATTGTAAAATCAATTTCACCATTAAGTTTTTGTACATGAACTTTCCTGTCAGATATATACTTAGCTTTACGTCTCTGACGTCACGACAGAATTCAAAACTCGCGGCACACGCGACAGGTAGGTCAGGTGATCTACCTTACCCGCCGCTGGGTGGCGGATGTAAGAACCAATCTCCCTTTCCAGCCAGAATTTTTCTGTCGCCGGTGACGACTACACCTGTGGTTGTTACCTCCTGACAGCTTTATTCATTTCTCGTTGCCGTGGATTTATTTGGACTGACTTTCGGTGAAGTACCTGATCTTGTTGGCTTGGCATACGCATTTGTGGATTGTTTTTGGATATTGATTTGGATTTTTCTTTGATTTCGAGATGTCTGAGTTAGAGGTTAAGAAATCTTCTATGTTTAGAGTGTGCGCTATGGATGAATGCAAGGTGAGACTACCGAAAGCTACGGTAGATCCTCACACAGTTTGCTTTAAATGTAGAGGTAAAGAATGTTCTTTTGATAACCCGTGTAATGAGGTCTGTTTGTGAAGTAAAGTTAGGATGAGGGTGAATGGAAGGCTCTTTCTTCCTACTTTGAGGAAGTTTCGAGAAAGACAGGGTGAGAAAGGCTTCTTCTAGGAGTTCTAGTAAGTCTCGTATTAGCGAGTTAGAAGAAAATCCTGTTGTAGCATTAGAACCTTCTCCAGTTTCAGCTCCTGCGCCCTGCATCGAACCTAAGGATACGACTACGGAAGTGGCAACCATGAGAGCCACGATCCTTAGCATGGAAAAGAAGATCCGTTCGTTGCAAGGTAAGAGTAGTGAAGGTGAATTGTGCAGTGACCCCAGTGCAGTGGAGGGTGCGTCTGATCGGCTCCTTAATGCTTCCAGGCCTAGACCTCTTCCAGACTCCAGTCCCAGTGGAGGAGGAAAGTCAAAAGCCGCAGGAAGGTTAGGGAGAACTCCCACCGATCAGGCGTCCCCTCGGTAGATCCTGATGCTCGTACCCAGGCTGCCCTTGTTCGCTGCGAAGAAGGAGGTATTGCGCCAATGCTTCTCTTCGTCTTCCTCACCTTCACCTAGAAGAGGATGGAGCGCCTCGGATTCTTCACGACCGCTGAAGAGAGCCTGGAAGGCGCCTGGCTCCTTTCCTTCCAGCCCGGAAGTTTTTCCAGAAGAGCCGGAAGTAGAGATCAAGAAACCCAGGAGGAGCAGGAGTTCTCGCCTCATAGTAGGCTTCGAGCCTCTTCTCCGGTGGAGGATTTTACAAGATCTCCAGCTCGAATTCTTGCGGGACTGCAAGCGCAGATTTCGGCACTGGCGGGCTCCTTGGCAGGAGAACGCGTCGGAAAGACGTCTCTCTCCCTGTCAAGAAGTCTAGGATTCCTTCACCTGTCTTACCGTCTCAGTCAGAGTCGGTTCTCTCTCCTTTATCAGCGGATGGAAGGAGGCGCTCTTCCCTCAGCAGGCGCTTGTCGTCTTCCAGGCATCAATCGCCCAAGAAGCTTTCTCCTGGTGACTACATCTCTCCAGTAGGAAGGGATCTAGCGACTAGTAGGCGTTCGTCTAAAGACAGGCGTACAGCCTCGTCCTCGCGCTCTTTTACGAAGATCCTTCATTCCCCGGATAAGAGAGCCTACTCTTTGATGGATTCGTCTAGAGACAGGATCTCGCCTTATGTTAGGCGCCTTGAGCCTAGTAGGCGCTACTCCCCAAGTAGAACGCTCTCCCGCTCCCAAGCGTGGTGCGGAGGATAGGCGCTTTTCTCCTGATAGGCGCTTTTCTCCTGATAAGCGCGGCTCTACTTTTAGCCGCTCGATTCAGGACAGGCGCGTAGAGCCTGAAAGATATGTCTCTTCTGGGAGACTACCTTTTGAAGAGACACACAAGTCGGGTGCGAAGTTTGTGGAGCATGGTAGACGCCGGTCTCCTAGTAAGCGACCTTCTCCAGAACTTCGCTCTCCTGTAAGTAGGCGCCAAGAGCCTAGTAGGCGTTCGCCTCATGGTAGGCGCAGCTCGCCTGGCAGACCGCTCTCCTTTGAACAGGCGCATGGAGCCTGAGATGCGCCTTGAGCATAGTAGGCTCTCCTCTCCTAGCAGGCGCTCCCCCTTGGAAGCCCGGAATTCTAGGAGTAGGATTAAGGAGCAAAGAGCAAGCACTCATCAGAGTAGGAAGGACTCATTCGAGAGGAGCTCTCCAGAAACTTTGGCTTCCCCTGATAGGCGCCAGTCTACTACTAGACACTCTCTGGACAGGCGCATTTCTTTAGAGAAGGCTAACTGCACTCGTAAAGAAGCGGAGGGTTCTTCAGTGGATGAAGTTGAACCTTCAGAAGAGGATTTGGTGAAGGACTCGTCAGTTTCGTCCTACAAGATCCTTACAGATCTACTTCTTCAAGAGTTTGGAGACTCCCTTACTCCCGTCGCTCCTCCGTCTCCTCTCTCTTTATTCTCGACTTCGAAGAAGATGAAAGTTTCCTCTTGTGTGAGGATGAAGCCAACCATCTCAATGAAAGAAGGCTTTGAGAGGTGTTGGTGATTGGCTGCTTTCTAAGGAAGAGAAAGGGAAAACTGTGTTTTCTTTCCCTCCTTCCAAGCTTACGGGCAGACTCGGATTTTGGTACGAGTCTGGAGAACCCTTAGGTCTGGGTCTTCCTTCATCGGCGGATGCGGACTTCTCTTCTCTGGTGGATGCAGCACGACGCTCGGCTCTTTTGTCGGCTAAAACGACCTGGGCTATGAACGAGCTTGACCACCTGCTGAAGGGAATGTTTAGAGTCTTGGAAGTCTTCAACTTCCTTGACTGGTCTTTGGGGGTCTTGGCTAAGAAGACTCAGAACCCGGATGCTATTTCGCCAGAAGATCTAAACAGTGTTCTAACGTGCATTGACAAAGCAGTTAGAGATGGATCGAGCGAAATAGCCTCCCTCTTTGGAGCAGGGATCCTTAAGAAGAGATCAGTCTTGTCTCTTTTCTGACGAAGTCTGTTTCGCATGCCCAAAGAGCCTCTCTCCTGTATTCGCAGCTCTCGCCTCTGCTTTTTCCAAAGAAGATAATCCAGGACATCTCAGGATCTATCTCTGCGAAGGCGACTCAGGACATGCTCGCACAGTCGGCACGGAAGCCTAAGACCTCCTTCCAGACGAAGACTAAGAAGGAGACTCCAGCTAGACAGGAGCCCTTTTTTCGAGGGGAGGGGGTTCCCCCCTTCTAGAGCCTCTACCTCGAGAGGTAATAGAACTTTCAAGAGAGGTAGATCCTTCTCACGCTCTGTCAGAGCTTAAGAAGTAGGGAAGTAGTCCTCCAAACACCAGTAGGTGCCAGACTTCTAAGATTCTCGGAAGCCTGGACAAAGAGAGGAGCGGACAACTGGTCCCTCTCTATAATAAGGAAAGGATATCTGATTCCTTTTACGGAAAGACCACCGTTGACAACGACTCCGAGGGAGTTGGTGGCCAGGTACAGGGATCCCATCATGAGCCTTGCTTAAACACAAGCAGTGGAACAAATGTTCGAGAAAGAGGCTATAGAGCTCGTGAGCGACCCTTGCTCAGCGGGCTTTTACAACCGCCTTTTTCTAGTTCCAAAAGCCTCAGGAGGATGGAGACCGGTTCTGGATGTAAGCGCCCTGAATTTCTTTGTAAGAAAAGAGGAAGTTCGCCAGGAGAGACGACATCCTCAGTGTTGGCGGCCCTTCGGCCAGGGGACTGGATGGTGTCCCTAGATCTTCAGGACGCTTACTTCCATGTGCCTATCCATCCTTCGTCAAGGAAATACCTCAGGTTCATGATGGGAGGAAGGATATTCCAGTTCAGGGCCTTGTGCTTCGGCCTTTCAACAGCCCCTCAGGTCTTTACAGGCCTAATGAAAAATGTAGCAAGATGGCTACATTTGGAGGGAGTCAGAGTGTCCCTTTACTTGGACGACTGGCTGATCAGAGCCAAGTCTCAGGAAAGATGTTTGGAGGACCTACAAAAGACCCTTTTCATGGCAAGTTCTCTGGGACTTTGGTGAACTTTCAAAAGTCTCAGTTGATCCCCAGTCAAGATCGTATCTATCTGGGGATTCGGATGGCTTCTCTGGATTTTCGGGCTTTTTCCGTCTCCAGAACGGATAGCCCGGGGGTCAGAGAAAGTCAAAGCCTTCCTAGAGAAAGAAGTATGCACAGCGAGGGAGTGGATGAGTTTGTTGGGGACACTCTCCTCGTTGGAGCAATTCCTTTCTCTAGGAAGGTTGCACCTCAGACCTCTCCAGTTCTTTCTCCATCGAAACTGGAGGTGTCGTTCACAAAACCTAGAGTTCTCCTTCGAGATTTCAAAGGAAATCAAGAAGGACCTCTCTTGGTGGGCCAACCCTCTCAAGTTTGCAGAAGGGATGTCCCTTCACATTCCGAACCCCAACCAAGTGTTGTATTCCGACGCCTCGGAAACAGGTTGGGGAGCGACGCTCGGCTCAAGAGAAGTGTCAGGCACCTGGAACAAGGAACAGGTGACCTGGCACATCAACAAGAAGGAGCTGATGGCGGTTTGGCTAGCTTTGAAAGCTTTCGAGCCCCACGTCCTAGCTTCAACAGTTCAGATCAACTCGGACAACACCACGGCCCTGGCTTACATCAGGAAGCAAGGGGGACTCACTCTTTCTCCCTGTACGAGACAGCAAAAGAACTTCTGCTTTGGGCAGAAAAAAGGAAGATTTGTCTCCTTACCAGGTTCGTACAGGGAGAAAAGAACGTCAGAGCAGACCTCTAAGCAGGAAAGATCAAGTCCTGCCGGCAGAGTGGACTCTGCACGAAGATGTTTGCCAGGACCTGTGGAAGCTTTGGGGCAAACCTCATATTAGAATCTTCGCCACAGCCAAGAATATGAGGATAGCCAACTACTGCTCTCCGATATCGGACCCGAGGGCAAGGGGGGGTGTCGAATATAGACGCGTTCCTACTAGATTGGAAGGGTCTAGACACGTATGCTTTTCCTCCATTCAAGATACTGGGAGAGACTCTAAAGAAATTTGCAGAATCGGAGGCAGCAAGGATGACGCTGGTAGCCCCGTTCTGGCCCGCACAAGTATGGTTCACAGAGGTACTGGAATGGTTAGTAGATCTTCCGAGAACATTTACCACAGAGGATCGATCTGCTCAGACAACCCCACTTCGAGGAGGTATCACAAAAACCTCCCCGCTCTAGACCTGACTGGCTTCAGACTGTCAAAAGTTTGGTCAGAACGAGAGGCTTTTCGGCAAGAGTTGCAACGGCTATCGCAGCAGCAAGAAGGCCTTCTACCCTTAGAGTCTACCAATCGAAGTGGGACGTCTTTCGGCGATGGTGTAGGAACCATCACTTTTCCTCTTCCAGTACCTCTGTGACACAAATAGCAGACTTCTTACTTTTCCTTAGGGAAGAAAGTGGATTGGCGGTATCAACCATTAAAGGCTATCGTAGCATGCTATCTGCAGTGTTTAGGCACAGAAACTTAAACATTTCAGAAGATAAGGACCTTCATGATCTAATAAGATCGTTTGAAACATCCAAGAAGGTTTCTCCAGGGGTTCCGAGTTGGAATCTGGATGTAGTGCTACGTTACCTGAGGTCCAATAAGTTCGAACCGCCTCAGTCTGCATCGTTTAGAGACCTCACGAAGAAGACAATTTTCCTCATGGCATTGGCTTCCGCAAAAAGGGTTAGTGAACTCCATGCACTAGAAGGAAATGTGGGATTCAGAGGAGATGCAGCTATCTGTTCATTCCTTCCTTCGTTCTTAGCCAAGAACGAGAACCCCTCAAATCCTTGGCCTAGGAGCTTTGAAGTACAAGGATTGTCTGCATTAGTAGGCGAGGAAGCAGAGAGGTCTCGTTTGCCCAGTAAGAAGTTTGAAATTCTATCTACAGAGAAAGAAAAAACTTAAGGGCAATGATGTCAACCTTTGGTGCTCTGTAAGAGATCCAAGGAGGACACTTTCGAAGAATGCGCTTTCTTTCTTTATCAGAAGCCTGGTGAAAGAAGCGCATGCGATATGTGAGGAAAGTCAATACAAAGTTCTTAAGGTCAAAGCTCATGAGGTAAGAGCTATTGCCACGTCATTGACTTTTAACAAAAACATATCCCTGAGTAATATTATGAAGGCAACATTCTGGCGTTGCAACTCAGTCTTTGCAAACCACTATCTGAGAGACGTCAAAATTACGTATGAAAAGTGCTTCGGGTTAGGCCCGTACGTATCGGCGGATTCGGTGCTGGGGCAGGGAGCTGAGACATATCCTTAGTAGTATATTTTTTCCCCTTGTTAGGTTGTAAGTTTTTGGTTGTTTGAAAGAACATGCGGGTAGGCATGTTTTTCATTTCGTAGTGCTAACAATGATTAGATTGGTTAGGTGATCGGTGTATGTTTGAGCTCCTTGCAATGATAGTGGTTAGGTTCTGTCATATAAGTGGGCGAATCCCCGTTGACAGATCCTGCTCGGATTCTATCAAGTAAGCGGACAACCAAATCCCTTTGATAGACCCAAAGAGTCTGTCAGCTGTAGGTCACGCCCTCGCTGAAGCTCTTAAGGCAACGCAGACTCATAGACAGTAACTACGAAGTCTTCTGCCTAAACAGGTAAGAACCAAGGTTGTTTTTACATCCTACAACTAGTGTTGTTTTCCCCTTTTTTCCATATTTATATTGCTGTCTCTTTCCCTCCACCAAGGGTGTCAATCAGCTAAGTATATATCTGACAGGAAAGTTCATGTACAAAAATGTTATTGTTAGTATACAATAAGGTTTGTACATACTTACCTGGCAGATATATACGATTGATGGCCCGCCCAGCCTCCCCTCAGGAGACCGTGGAAGGAAAAGGAAAAAAAATTCTGGCTGGAAAGGGAGATTGGTTCTTACATCCGCCACCCAGCGGCGGGTAAGGTAGATCACCTGACCTACCTGTCGCGTGTGCCGCGAGTTTTGAATTCTGTCGTGACGTCAGAGACGTAAAGCTAAGTATATATCTGCCAGGTAAGTATGTACAAAACCTTATTGTATACTAACAATAACATTTTAAACTAATAGTTCATATACAAAACAAACCTGTGGTCTTAACATTATGATAATCTTCTAGCGCCAGCTGGAAATCCGGTAAAATTAATAGAAAACTTATGTGATCCAAGGACTATTGACATCTGTACCTGCTCATGGGGTATTTGGGAGTTCCCACAATGCCTTGGGCATCCTGTGAGCTCATCAGTTACTTTCTTACCACCTTAAAGAAAGACGTGATTACTCTCTATCTCTTTAAAGCTGGTTTAGTTTGCCCGTTTACCTATCTTTTCTCTGGGTGTGCTCAGTGTGTGAGAACATCTTTTCTTTATTGTTATTAGATAGATTGAAATTAGTACATCATGAAGTAAGTTTAACCCTGGATAGGTTTTGCTATTGTGGTACCCTTTAAAGGTGCGTGGGGTCGAGCTCGACCCGAGCGCCCAGAAAAATTTGTGAAAATTAAAAAACTGTAGCTATGTTGTATATTTTAACCCTCTTACGCTGATTGGACGTATTAAACGTCGAGTCAAAATGCCTTTCGTATGCCAATTGGACGTATTATAAGTCGACTCAAAAAAGTTTTTTTTAAATTCGCGGAAAAATACTTATAGGCCTACCAGCCAAAAACTTTTGAATCACGCGCCTTGGGGGATGCTGGGAGTTCATGGATCAAGGCTTTGTTTTGTTTACAATCGTTACGCAGGCGCGCAAGCGCGAATTTCTTTCTTATCGCTCTAAAAGGTATCAGTGACACATCTCAAAAATTATTTCGTCACTTTGACATAATTTGTAGAATACAATAAAAAAATACTCATGATTGTAGCTTTTATCAGTTTTGAAATATTTTCACATAAATAACGATAAGTGCCAGAATTTCAACCTTCGGTCAACTTTAACTCTATCGAAATGGTTGAAAAACGCAATTGTAAGCTACATCTCTTATATTCTAGCAATATCAATCATTTGCCTTCATTTTGCAACAAATTGGATGTCTAGCACAATATTTCGATTTATGGTGAATTTATGAAAAAACTTTTTCCTTACGTCTGCGCGGTAACTCTTCCGATAAATTTTTTCGTGCGATTGTCCTAATGTTTACACCATTTTAAATTTGCCATTACATAAAGTTTTATATATGGAAATGTGCGCAATTTCTTGCACAATACAACTAAAAACAACCCTTGGTTGTAGGTTTTATCAGTTTTGAAATATTTTAATATAAATAACGATCAAGTGCAAAAATTTCAACCTTCGGTCAACTTTGACTCTACCGAAATGGTCAAAAAACGCAATTGTAAGCTAAAACACTTATATTCTAATAATATTCAATCATTTACCTTCATTTTGCAATGAATTGGAAGTCTCTAGCACAATATTTCGATTTATGGTGAATTTATGAAAAAAAAAAAAATTTCCTTACGTCCATGCGGTAACTCTTCCGAAAAAAATCAGAAATTTTTTCGTGCGATTGTCGAAAGGTTTGCACCATTTAAAATTAGCCTTTATATAAAGTTTTATATATGAAAATGTGCACAATTTCATGTAGAATACAACAAAAAATGATTGAAGGTTGTAGCTTTTCTCTTTTTCAAAATATTTGCATATAAATCACGATAAATAGAAAAAAATCCTTGTTCGGTCAACTTTGACTCTACCGAAATAGTTGAAAAACACAATTGTAAGCTAAAACTCTTACAATCTAGTACTAACATACGGGCATTTATACTAATTTTGAAAAAAAATTCGAAGTGTCTTAGCACAATATTTAGATTCATGGTGAATTTAAAAAAAAAAAACTCTTTCCCTCCTCGCGCCGATTGGCGGCTGCAAATCTCCGAAATGCGTACGTCGCATTCTCCTAATATTTGCTCCTTTTCATATTGGGCGTTTTATAGAGTTTCATATATGAAAATGTGCGCAAATTCATGAAGAATACAAACAAAAATATTTAAAAGTTGTAGCTCTTCTTATTTTTGCAATATTTGCATATAAAAAATATATATACTATAAAAATTTTGACATTCGGTCAACTGTAACTTGTTCGAAATGGTCGAAAACTGCAATTCTAAGCTAAAACTCTTACAGTATCGTAATATTCAATCATTTTCTTCATTTTGAAACAAATTGGAAGTCTCTAGAACAATATTTAGATTTATGGTGAATTTTTGAAAAAAACTTTTTTTTTACGCCCTTGCATTACGAATTCATGCATCATTTTGTGATATTTTTTCTGTGTTGCTTTGATCGTTTTACAATGTGTTATATATCAAAATGATTGCAATTTAGTGTACAATACAACAAAAATAAATGTAACTCATTAGCTTTAACCATTTTTCGCACGGCTCGATTTGAATACAATTATGTATAAAAAAAAAAAATTTTACTACCATATATCGCATTATTTATATATGATAATGATATTTTTTTCCATTTCTGATG
This sequence comes from Macrobrachium nipponense, assembly GCF_015104395.2. NCBI lineage: Eukaryota > Metazoa > Arthropoda > Malacostraca > Decapoda > Palaemonidae > Macrobrachium > Macrobrachium nipponense. Next base: position 19,794,924 of record NC_061092.1, read on the forward strand.
GTTGCATACTAAACTTCAGGCAATGAAAAAAAAAAGGAGCAAAAAATGAACTTTTAATCTTGAAAACTAAGCGCGCTGTGATTTTTTGAAAAAATTATTTTTTCCGCTTCCGCGCTCACTCCAAACCCACCTCGGCATACGGGAGACGTTTTGGTTTTTAGGGCTTAGGCGTAAGAGGGTTAATTTCTAAAATCAATTTCACCATTGCCGAACACTACTGAGAAGATAAATCATACCCATCTACAAATTAATAATTTGTTATACATAAATATATTAAAAAAATAAGTATATACAAAAAAATAATTTGTGAAAATATTTACAAAAAAATACAAAATGTGCTATATACACACAAAAATTGAAGGAGTCCTTCCTAAAACTACTATTTGCAAAATGTGACTTCCAGAAAAGGTGTCGGACCCATAGAGGTCAAAATCTAAAAAGAAAAAAAGGGTAAGTTTTTTTGGCCAAAAAAAAAAAGTCAAAAATTTCAAAAAAAAAAAAAAAAAAAAATTCGGTACCTAAATGAAATAGGTAGTGGCTAATTTTTTTTATAGAATAAACTCATATTATCTTAGAATTAAATTATGTAAAAAGATCTGCAGAATGAAATTATGTAAAAAGATCTGCACTAAGATGTAATTTACTGTTATATCAGAAATGTTATTCTCTCTCTTTCTCAGTCTCTCTCTTAAACAATAATTTACAAAAATATTTACCAAAAATACAAAATACACTAAATACACACAAAAATTGAGGGAATCCTTCCTAATTTACAATATGACTGCCAGAAAAGGTGTTGGACCCATAGAGGTCAAAATCAGAAAAGAGAAAAAAAAGGGTAAGTTTTTTTGGCCAAAAAAATTGTAAAAATTTAACTAATTATTTTGGTACCTAAATGAAAGGGGAAGTGGCTAATATTTTTATAGAATAAACTCATATTATCCTAGAACGGAATTATGTAAAAAGCTCTGCACTAAGATGTAATTTACTGTCATATAAAAAATTTTATTCTCTCTCTCTCTCTCTACAGTGTGTCGATGATTTATTGACATAAGGTGATGTAATCTGTCACCAGAAAAGGCACAGACCAACTACTTCCCCCCCCCTCTCCCCCCCCCCCCCCCCCCCCCCCCCCCCCCCTCTTGTCTCGTAATCATTTCAAGGTCATCTTCGCCTCCAACCCTTCGTTACACAAACTTGAGCTTTTTGTCATAAAGGTGTCAGCAACCTCTAAATTATCATCAACATCATTTTCTAATTCCATTAGAAGTAAGTTGATGACATCCATGCCCAGAGAATACTGCCTGCTGGCCATTGTTGATGAGGAATGCAAAATAAAAGCAAAAAACTGAGAAATTGGCATTCGAAGGAAATTGGACCAAATGGCAATATAAGGCATCTCAGCCACAACCAATGGCATGCATAATGTACACACACCATCTACCTACAGTTTCCAACAATACAAAACTATTTAAGTGTCAACAGTTTTATACAGGAAATGACTGCTTGATAACTTTGCCTTTGTATCCCACACATGTTCAAAACAAACAATTACTCAGAAAAGGGGGAAGGATAAAGGCAAGGCAAACACAGTTTCTGACATGATTGTAGTGTGTGTTCTGCTGGCCTCTTGCAGGTTGATCACACCCAGATTCGAGATAGACGATGATTTATGGGAAAAAAACGTGTTTCTTGAAACACTCCTCGGGTCGTGCATGACCTGTCGCACCTATTCAGGATTCTGTACAATCTGTATTACTATATGGTGTTGAAGTAAGAAGAATATCACTGTCTAGAAGGAAGGATAGAGTTAGAAATTCATTCTTGAGAGAAGTTATGAAAGTTGCATGTTAGGTAAAATAATGAAGAAAGGTATATGGAGATAGCATTGACATTTCCATTTTACAACCCCTTGGAGAATAGTAGTGACAGTGTCAGCTTGGGTCTTGTCAGCATCAGACAGCACCAGAAGAGGTAGAAGTGACCAAAAACTATGTTGCTTCAGGCAGATTTTCAGTTGTATTAGGAATACAGTTCACCAATACAGTACTTTGGGATTCATTAGGGGAATCAAAATCCTTAATTAGATAGAAGACACTTGTCAGTCAGTCAGTAATTTGTTTGTTCCGATACGTAATACAAACCCTCGGTCCTTTAACAATAGGAAGTAGCTAGCGGCAGCTGGAACGGTCGTAAGCTTCGAACAAGGGTAGAACGGTAGTTAACTGCTTGTCCGATCGTCGCGCGCCGCGCGACTGGGAGGTAAACAAATCACTTTTGCTTTCGGCCGCGGGTGTGAAGGACGTGTTCGTCATCGCTCTCTGCCCGCTTCATCGTCGTATGCTTTGTTTATATTGTGTTTTCTACTAATGGTTTGTTTGACTTGAAAATGAAACTGTAAGTACACTGTTTTCATTTTCATTACTTAATTATGAACCAACATGGAGTTATCGCCGTAGATGCGGCGATTTCCTCTCTTTTCATGAATTGAACCCTTGAATTATGTCTCGGTGCCGAGGGCGGGCGCGCTCGCGCCGAGTCATGTATTTGGGCGAAAGTGTGTAATTGAAAAATGTAAGTACTCTTTGTTCCGATACGTAATACAAACCCTCGGTCCTTTAACAATAGGAAGGTAACTAGCGGCAGCTGGGACGGTCGTAAGCTTCGAACAAGGGGAGAACGGTAGTTAACTGCTTGTCCGAATCGTGCGTCGCTCCCGCGCGCCCGAGGAGGTGAAGAATCACTTTTGCTTTCGGCCGCGGGTGTGAAGGACGTGTTCGTCATCGCTCTCTGCCCGCTTCATCGTCGTATGCTTTGTTTATATTGTGTTTTCTACTAATGGTTTGGTTTGACTTGAAAATGAAACTGTAAGTACACTGTTTTCATTTTCATTACTTAATTATGAATCAACATGGAGCTATCGCCGTAGAGACGGCGATTTCCGCTCTTTTCATGTATTGAACCCTTGAATTATGTCTCGGTGCCGAGGGCGGGCGCACTCGCGCCGAGTCATGTATTTTGGGCGAAAGTGTGTAATTGAAAGATGTAAGTACTCTTTTTCATTATATTTTTGCCCTGTGCGTTCGTTGCCGAGAGCTTGATTGCGCTCGGCAAGAGCCTCTTATTTTGTATGAATAGAATGCAATGAAAGTGGATTCGCAATGCAGTTTTCTTTTCATTTTCATTTATTAATTGCATCAAATTTAATTTTGGATCAATTTCCGCTCTTACCCGGGAATTAATCCTTACGATTTATTGCTGTGAAAGTGAAAATAGCAAGTGCAGTATTGTTCATTTTCATATATATTTATGATAGCATCATATTATTATGGATCAAGTTTCCGCTCTTACCGGGAATTGATTTTTCCCTCTTTTAATTGTTCTATGAAGTGAATCGCAAGTGCAGTATTCTGTTTTCATTTTTCATATACTTTTCACTGCTGTGCGGGGGTAGGGGAAGCGAAGGTCTGCCAGGAAGTCGTCGGAAAGCTCTCCCGCGACTCCCTTGGTATCCGATTCTTCGTCTTCTTTCCTGCCCCCCCGCTCCGCTCCCTCGTATTTTGTTTTTGGGGTCTTCCTTCCGTTCGGGTGGGGCATGTCTCCCCCCCCGTGCGTGAGGGAACCCCTCTTACTAATCTGTCTGTGCTACCGCAGGTGCTACAGCCGTGGGAGACGACCTTGGACAGGTATGGACCACTGCGGCTGCAGGGCGTGCCTAGCATCCACGATCTGCTGCAGAGTCTAGCGAGGTCTGGGGCGGTGACCTTGGAGTGGTCTCCACTACAACCTTCACGGCCGCTTATGCTGCTTCCCCCCGCTGGTCTACACTCCCCATGCTGTGTCGGTGACGCCGTCTGCCGCTTCTAGGGCCGGTCGCCGCCGTACCGAGGAGGGGTATGCCGCCGCCGCCTGTGTTTTCTTCGTGTTGCCTGCCCCAGACTTCCGCTGTTCCAGCAGCTCGCCCCTGGACCGGCCGCCAGTACACGCTGGCTGCCGATGATTCTACGAGGCGATGGCTGGGCCTGCCGTACCTGTCGCTGATGTGGTTCCCGCTACTGGCTTGGCTGTCCCTTCTGTGTTTACCGCTGCCGCTGTTCCTGCCGCTCCTGAGCTGGTTGCTGTTCCTGTCGCTCCTGGGTTCCTGCGCCTGTCCATGCTGGTCCTGCCCATGGTGTTCTTCCCCAGTCCCAGGTCCTTCCGGACAGGTGCAGTCGGGCCGTGTTGCTTCGGCAATAGGCCCTGACTCCGGCCTGGATGGAGGACCTGAACGCTGTCCTGCGTGATCTGACGAAGAAGAGGAAGGTGTCATCTTCGTCTTCGTCTGTTGCTGCCTCTTCCCCTTCGACTTCTAAGGCCCATAAGCCGAAGAAAGAAGGCTGCCTCCCCCCCCTAAGAAGTCTCCTTCGGGGACTTCTAAGGGCCCGTCCCACCTCGGTGGGACGGGGGTCCTTCTGCTGGTCCTCCTGCTCCTTCGGGAGCGGGGCCCGTCTCCCCTTCCGATAAAGGAAGAGATAGACGGGGACCAGAGGAGTATCGGTTAGCTCTGGTACTTCCTCGCTTGTGCTAGCGGCGATGCCGCTACGCCAGGTTCCGGCTCGGTCTCTCGTTCGCGGGAGATCCCGAGTGTACGCTCTCCCTCGGGAGACCGTGCAGCCAAAGTTTCGGCGCCAGAGTTCGCTCGGCCGCCAAGACCACGGCACGGAGCAGAAGGCTGGCGAGAACCCGCTCAGGTGACTCTCGCCAGGCCAGCGGCCGCTCTCGCAGCGACCAGCTGGTAACCGGTTTTGTTATTCCCCCTAAGAAGACTCCTTCGGGAAACTTCGAAGGGCCTCGTCACATTCCGGTGTGACGGGGGGTTCTTCTGCTGGTCCTCCTGTTCCTTCGGGAACGGGGCCCGTCTCCCCTTCTGAGAAGAAGAAGAAGACGGGGACCAAGGGTGTGCTGGCTACCGCGGGTACACCCTCGCCTGGTCTTGGCAGCTCTGCTGCTAAGCCAGGTACCGGCTCGGTTTCTCGTCCGCGAGAAGTTCCGAGTGTACGATCTCCTTGGGTGACCGTGCAGCCAAAGTTAAGACGCTGAGTTCGCTCAGCGTCATGACCGAGGCACGGAGCAGAAGACTGTCGAGAGCCGCTCAGGTGACTCTCGCCAGGCCAGCGGCCGCTCTCGCAGCGACCAGCCGGTACCTTGGGTGGACGTGACGGTCTCTGACCGGCCACGGGTTGAGGCTGGGAAGAGGTCCCCCAGGTCCCCTCGACCGACGGTACCAGCCTCGGCTGGTACCAGCGGTTTTGGTACCGTGCCGGCGAGACGCTCACCGGTCTCACGGCGAAAGCGAGCTCTGCAGGTCACCTGACCGCCGCTCCCACAGGGACCGGGCGGATATTACGGTGACCAGCAGCAGCTCGTCTGACGCACGGGACCGGGGTCGACGTGCTCAGTCGAGCCGCTCGCCACAGGTGGAGCGGCACGGCCAGGCCTGCAGATCGATCCCACCGCGGGTTGGTGATCGGCTGCAGCCCCCCACGTACGCTGGTCCTGCCAGCGAGCGGGGGGGAGCGTCAGGTCTGTCTCTCCACTACCTTCAACTTCCCTCGGGCTACACCGGGAAGAGCGAGGTAGCTAGGAGTGATCGTGAGAGGTGCGCCGCTCACTATCCCGTCACGACGCCGCACGTGCCACGTATGGTCTTAGGACCAACCAGACGTACGCGCAAGTTATTGGAGGCGACCGTCAGGGGAGAGGGGGTAGCGTCAGTTCTGTCTCTCCGATACCTTCAACTTCCTCGGCATACGCCAGGAAGAGCGAGGTATATAGGAGTGATCGTGAGAGATGCGCCGCTCACGATCCCGTCACGACGCCGCACGTGCCAGGTTGGTCTTAGGACCAACCAGGACGTACGCGCAAGTGATTGGAGGCAACCGTCAGGGATCTGTTGCTGGTCCTTCTTCTGAAGGAGGTAGGGTCCTGGGAGCTGCTCTTGTTGGAGGACTGGACGGTCCTACTCCTCAAGACGCTGTAACTTCCGAGATTCAGAGTAACTTTACCCAGGTTATTGCACTGATTTCGTCACGACAGGGGGAACGACCTGGGGGAAGGATCGCCGCTCCCACCAGCATAGAGCCCATGTCTCTGCTCGAGTCGTTTTGGGGCCCGAGAGGGAACCCAAACCGACGGTGGGTATGCCGCGATCGGAGCTTGCCGATTCTGTCTTGAACCAGAGTCTCTCGTCTCCGGACAAGAAGGCTCTCTCAGTTCTGGCCGGTCGATCAAGCTACTTCCACCTCCTCTACTGCGACAGCGGCGTTTCTATGTGTCTTCGGACAACCGTATTTAAATACTCCTTCGGTCCTCCTGAGAGGTTTCGACCTCGACGAGGACTGGAATGAGTCGGAGGACGGTATCGGCTCTCTCCTGTCAGGTGTCGATCAGCCCCACCCGACGACGTTCACAGTGGCGGCAGACCCTTACCTACAGTGAGAGTTCGTAACCTCCTCGGGGGGGAAAACGTTTTCCTCCTGACGATACGTTTTTCCCAGACTCTGAGAGGCCATCGCCGCAAGGCGATGGCTGCTCCTACTCTTCTCCAACTGCTAGTTCCACTGGGAAGGCGAGCGAGTATCCAATTCCTCCCCCATTTCCCCTCTCTCCTTACGGCTACGAGGGAAAGGGGAAGGATCCTATAGAGATTTTCTCTGTAGGATCCCATCGTTGGGGACTGCGCTACCAGGGGGACCTTCGGGTCCCTACCTGACGTAAGCCCCGGCTCGTTGAGGAGGGATCCTGCCCCATTCTCGATTTCTACGGGAATCGAGAGGACCACCAGCCGATATCGTTTGACGAATTCGGTGGGGGTTTCGCAGACGCTTAGAATTCTACGGAATTTCTAGCGCATTCAGAGTGTTAGAGTTTCTTACGATCTCCAAACACTTAGGCGAGACCACGGTCCAAAGTGAAGCTAGACGAGGAATCCCCGATATGTTACACGATAATCGGGAACCTCGCCTATGGGCTCGAATTCCTGGAATTTCTAGCATTAGGAAGAAGACTGCTGCTGAAAGAAGACTATCTCACAGTAGGGGACCAACCTGGAATAGAGAAGAACGGACGGGAATATCCATTTGGCTGGAACTATCGTCTTAGTATTCTGTTCACCATTGAAGCTTTCCTTCGAGGAAGACTTCTCCTTCACTCTCTTTAATAGAGAACGAAGGTGGTCGATCTCCAATCCTTATTTTGTTTTCTTGAAGGAAAGAATTTAGGATGGAGATCGTTGTTCAGAATCCTACAAATATACTACGTATATTAACCTCGCGACATGATTCTGCTAAGCAGTTGAATGGTCCGAGGGTAGGCGCATATCCTGGTTTTCTTCTACGGATTGCGACTTAGAGGCGAAAAGTATTCTAATTGAACTGCAACCCGGGTTGCCTGCAACCTCCCAGGAGTTTCCAGTTTCAAATTTTATATACTTATGGTGTTGTCACAACAACACCATTTAAGCTTTTATATTTACCGAAATTCGTTTCGCTTAAATATAATTGCTCGAGCATATCTTTTTATGCTCGGTGGTTCTAGCCGAACGCATTCCTTCGTGGAAGGATTACTTGGCAACTCAGGATGACGAGTCAGCGACAGCTACTGCGTATTGAATTGCCCGAGGCATTTCAGTATCAGCTGCCGCTTTGAGATAGACGGTTGTTTATGTCTTTCTCACCTGCTTTGATTGAATAACAACCGTATCTCTGCCCACAATCACGGACTTAAGTCTCTGATTAACGGGGACTTCTCGCATACGTGAATGACCATCTACTGCTGAGAAACGCTAGTATTCATCGTCTTCGGTATTGCGAGAATTTTTAAACAGAGATATCTATTCGACTCTCATCTTTCTGTTTACCGCACGGTAACAGAATTCTGTAATAGTCTCTTGCTGCATCGTATCCCGATAATGCGAATGATTTTTGCGGAATCTGAGTTTGTCCTCAAAATATCTGTATTCGGAGGTGTACAATTGTTCATTGTTCACCCCGGATTAGCAGATGTATTAAAAGACATCGCCTACTCCCACACCTGCCAGCTCTACTTCCAAACGTTCAGCCCATGAGAAGCAGTTCTTCAAGCGGCTCTCCCCTGTGTTTCATTACTGAAGAAACGCCCCGCTTTCATTGCACACGGACAGCAATGAAATGGCGGTTAGCGTTTTCAGTCATTTGTAAGCACGGTTTAGAATCTTGAGATTCTTCTCTCGATTCAGCTGGAAGACGTAGGTTGCATTCATTGCCTACCTTCGTCTTCAACGTCACATAGTGTTGTTTCTCCTTAAGCTGAGATTCAACGTCTATGAGATTTTCTTGCCATCAGGGACCTCGGTCTTTTGAAGGCAATGACTTTCGCCTTTTGAGCTTATGCATTAAGA